>NC_051231.1:2917500-3092500 GCF_015220715.1 Pygocentrus nattereri | reverse complement strand
CTCCCCGGCGCCGTGGATAGGCAAGTGCTCACTGTCCCCTAGTGTGTGTGCTCACTAGTGTGTATGTGGTGTTTCACTGCACGGATGGGGTAAATTTGGAGGTCAAATTTCCCTGTTGTGCGACTAATAAGGGTCACTTAATCCATCCATCTTCTAAGCTGCTTCCCCCTCAGGGTTGTGGGGGGTGCAGGAGCCTATCCCAAAGCCTGTCATCGGGCGGAAGGCAGGATACACCCTGGACAGGTCGCCAGTCCATCGCCGGGCAGGGTCTCTTAATCTTAACTTAAATTTAAAATCAAGTAGTACATTTTTTTGCTTATTTTTAGCGATATACCTTCTCATAAGAGGCGTAGTATTAGGTTTTTACCAGAGTGTTTGTCGGTTTGCTTGAAAGAATGGAAGCCATAGAAAGACCTACTGCGGCAGGCTAATGTTTCTGAGTGATACCTCACAAATTCACATATCATACTGGACCGAAATGCCCATCCCCACTAGCTGCTGTATGGATTTCCATATAATTTCAAAGTCATATTTAGCATATAGACAAACATTAGTGCAAAAACAGAAGCATGAGAAATACGTCGAGCTACGCAGCAGTTATCACTTGACGCTTAGTAATTGTTGTATTAAATATGGACTAATGCAGTATAGAGGTATGTGTGATGTGAAGTGTTTTGGGATCCGCACGAAGTTAAAACCTGCTAAAAAGAACAGCAAATGTTGTATAATGGACTGTAATTATGCATCTTTAGTCATTTCTTGTCACAAAACTACTGTGAATGGCTTTTTGATCAGTAATTCACTGCGTTTTGAATGTGACGCACATTCATTTTCTGATAAGTTTCCATATGAGTTGTTATATAACCGTCTACATTTTTGTTTCACAATTGTTGCAGCTTTCTGCAATTCGATTTTAACCAAGTAGACTCAAATTAGACGCACAGTTATTGTAGAATTTTCATGCAGGAACACGTATGAAATATATTTTATACATGTGGCTGCAACAAAACTGGCTGTATATCATTGAAAACAGAGACTTTAAACGTTTGAACAGTAGTGTAACTATGTAGTGTACATTTGATTCAGTTAAGCTGTTACTACGTTAAGCAAAAAAGGCGTCATGACATTTTGCTCATTGCTGTCGCCGTTATACTCCTGTAAAATAATTAGTGACATGTATCACCGTAATATACGATACCTCTGTTAGGCCAATCCATTTTCAGTGCATTAAAATAAAACTGATTTTAGACATTTACACCTCTCAAAATCTATTAAGTAGGTAACTATTAAAAATGGTAATTTATTTATTAAAATTTGAAACAAAAGCTTTGATATTATAACATGTAGCAAAGTAGGACAACTTTAAAAGTATTTAATATCTGTATGTATTTAGCCTTGTATCCCCATTTTTGCTGTTTTTCAGTTTTTGACATGATTTGAAAAAGCCTGTTGTTCTTTACATTGTGTGTATATTTTATGAAGAATAGACACAAAGAAACGACCTAAAATGACTTGGAAAAGAATCCGTGTTTGTACCTGAACGTGTTTGTACCTGACCGACTACCCCCATCAAATGTCCACATCCAGCATGCCCCATTCTGTTCTGTAGGCAGTTTTTCAGTGTGGAGAAGTGGGCAGATTATAGAGCAGGTACTGCTGTTTACAGTGGGCCTGCAGTGGGGTTTGAATAGTGGACTGGTCAGCTACTGCTGAGATAAACGCTGTCCCACTGCAGAGCTTTGTGGAGCAAGAGCCAGAAAAGGAGAGCAGAAGTAGGTGTCCAAGGCCGGTCAATAGTCCCTAGCTCTGGCTGGCCGCAGAAGGAGAGGTAACCACGTTTGTTTTCTGACAGCCGATGTCTAGACGAGCCGGTTCAGGGTCCCCATGGCTCGGGCTCTAAGTCCAGCGAGCAATCCGGCACTAAGCCTTCAGCTTCATTGACTGCCTTTATATGCCTCTGTACTTCTATCACCTTCTCCCAACGCTCCTCTTCACTCTCTCCCTGCCGTTCGCCCCTCCTTCCAGCCGGTTCTCTGCTTCTGATCTTTTTTTCATTCTAATTCTATACATGCCCCCCCCCAACCACCACCCCCCGCCCCCACCCCACCCCTTCATACACAGCTCTGTCAAACACAGCTTGGGCGATAAAAATTGTTCACATCTGTTTCCATAGCAACTGAATCTCCGGCAGCTCCTCCCTCTCTCTTTGCTCTCTCTCTCTCCCTCTCTTGCTCTTTTCCCTTTCTGTCAGCATTAAAAACCAAACTACTGAGAGAACGACTCTTGACACGAAAACAAACCAGATCACACACACACACACACAAAGGAGAGGAAGGCATGAAAGGGTGGGCTGGCTAGCAAACATGCAGCGTGCCCCCCCCCTCTGAATACACTGGCATGACTATCTGATGTAGAAGCATGTATCAGATTCCAGACCGTCTTACTCTTTAATGCCTTCATAGCCACCTACCTTTTAAAGCTTGTCATGCTGCCTAGTTTTGGTTTCCGTTGTGTTGTCAGTTCACTGTGCTGCTGTGCAGAGAGCCTCACAAGCCAACGCCACTCACTCTCCCAGTGATACTGGTGCCTCCACAGGCTTAGGGCCCAGTCCCATTTCTTCTTTTCACCCTCACCCTTTGTTACTGAGCTACAGGGCAGTGGTTGAGATCTTCCCTCTGAAATGAGCCCCTCTAATAAAAGAGCATCACTTCATTAACAGCTACTAGCGCCGCTCTGTAGGCGACCCTGCCCGTCTGCAGGGACAGCAGAGGAGGGGAAAGTTCAGCTCCTCACTGCTGGGCTTTAGTTACATTTAGGGGTCATACGCCTTCAAAGAGGGGGGCAGTTATTTATTATCACCCCCACTAATTCTTCAGTGATGTGAAGCTGAAGTCAGATATTCTCCAGATTCTTGTTTGAATTTTCCCGTTCCACCTCAAATAGAGCAGCAGGTACATTCTGGCGCTTCAGGCGTCAGAACTGCTGGACTATTTAAGGTGGAATGGGAAAGTTACCCAGCTGGCTACCGAGACATTAGCCTGCTATATTCTTTGTACATAACAAGCGATTTTTTATCATTATGTAGAAGATGACCATAATACATTGAAACAACATTAAACTAAGATAAAACAGGGATGATTGTCATTTTTAACGCGGAAAATTCTCACATTTGTGGGTTTCTTTGGTCTCTTGTTCTCCGTCTGGCCGGTTTTTCTTTTTTTCTCATATCTCTCTGTTTGGAGGGACATGTGCCTCTAACACTTCACCCCACCTCTCTATCTCAGTAAATATTGAGACACCCCATCCCAAGACATGAACGCGCAAACCAGAGGGTTAAGGGCTGAGTGGTAGTGGTGAGGGCTGAAAAGGGACTGGGCCTTAAGGGCTCGGCAGACTTCTTGCGGTAACGACATTCGCCTGGCTTCAGAGAAAAATATGATGGAATTGCAACCGCAGCCGTCGCGTGGAGGCTTTGTTCACCATGCTGGGCAAACTGGACGCTTGGTTGGTGAAAAAGAGGCGTGCCATGAAACAGAGATGGACGACTTTGAGGAGCTTCGTTTTGCAAGAAGTACGCTGAGCGCTTTGGCAGAGACACTAATGTTTCACTGTGAAATAAACAGTGAAAACCTCCTAAATGTAGGACGTCTATTATTGGGCAGTACTAAACTAGCACTGAGCACCAAAACATACAAGTTGTCTTACATTTAGGTTCACAAGAGGACGAGGCTCCATGATCGGCGTCTTCATGATCGAATTTTCCCGTTCCACCTTAAATGGCGGCAGCATTCTGAACTCGAATGGCGCCATAGGTAGAGCAGTGAAAGGATCGTTTTCCAGCAGCTAGAAAACTCATCATAAACTGTCCTCGTGTCCTGTGGAGCATCCGCGACAGGCGACACCAAACCCTCGAATTTAGTTTAACACGAAGAACGCTGAGGCCGTCAAACTAGAACCATTCAGCCTTAGACATTTTCTCAGACTATACTCTTCTGCTCTTATTCATAACGTAGTGTCATGACAGACTTACAGTCGTCACTGCTTTTCATAGACCTGTTTCTCATGAGTTGCTCTGATAGGCCACTAATGTCAGTCAGTGTCTGTAACAGTAAGTGTAGCAGTAAAACTAAACCTCTGACTAGTAGCGTCTGGTTTCCATAGATGGATTTCTCAATTGTTTCTCTGATAACTCGTATTTTTTCTTTTCTGAATTCCCTGTTAACCCTCTGAGGTCCTCAAACTCAAACCTGATGTTTCTATATGTGTTTCTGTGTCTTTGTGATTATGCAAACAGAAATACGGTCTAAACAGTTCCTCAGTCTGTATAGACGCCCTTCCATCTTATGGTTATGAGACTGTGAAGAGGGGTTGAGATACATGCGTGCCTTTTACTGTGTAATTGGTGGATTCTTGTGTCCGTCTACATTTTGTGTGATACTGAACAACAGACAATGGGAAAATCACTACCCATCACCAGCGGTGGACGAAGTACACAAACCATGTACCTGAGTTAAAGTCGAGACCCCCAAGGTAAATATCACTCCAGTAAAAGTAGAAGTTCCTCCCTTTAGACCTCCACTTGAGTAAAAGTACTAAAGTATTTCCCTTCAAATGTACTTAAGTATAAAGTAAAAGTACTAAAAGAGTAATTCTGGCTCTGATGTCCTGTTATCATTTTTATAACCAGACTGGCTTCATGAACTCATTTCAGGTGAAAGTCCTCCAGCGTCTCTCTTGGTAAACCAGTCTTTTAATAGAACGTCATTAATTAGTGACGCTGACGTCTATTAAAATGATCAGAAGCACAAAACACTGAAGGTAAACAGTTTCCATCAGGGAGAACCGAGTGGCTCTGAAATCACTTTTTACACACAAGCAAAGTTTCAGTTTCAGATTTATTTACAACTTAGTTCCAAGTTTAAGTTGAATAAAAACTGGCTTTAAACTCAGGATCACAGATGAGCTCCTTTACTATGTTGATCTGTAGGCGTCTGTTCATAAACATAAACCAGCCCAAACTCATTTACTATAAAATGAAATGGTGTTTGTAGAAATTCAGAAAAAAGCCGCGTCAGTCTCGACTGCATATGTGGACATATTTCTATATTGAGCTCTATTTACACAAAGTTAGGTTAGTTCATCATTTATGTTGAACAGACTCTCCCAAAGTTTTACGCTGCTGCGCTGACGTTGAACCGCGTGCTGCACTGGGTCGGTATGACCAACAGGTCAAAACCAGCTCTAAACAAAGTGACCGCTGGGCCCTGATTGGTGCTCTGGCTTTGCGCTTCTTTCGTTTTGACATGTTACGTTTTTATACACACAGAAACCAAAAGGAACGACAGATTTCTCAAAATGTAGGAGGAAAAAGTCGGATATTAGACTCTGAAATGTAGTGGAGTGAAAGGAAAAAGTCGCCCAGAACGGAGAAACTTCAGTACAGATACACCAAAAATACTAAAGTACAGAAACCAATTACATTTACTCAGTTACTCAGTTACTGTCCACATTGGAGACACGTGTGAAATGGCGTACATCATTTTATATGAAGAGGCTTTAAAGGCGAGTTTAAGGAAGATGTACATTCCTCTCAAGGTTTCTTCCTCTTGCTCTTCCGGAGTGTTTCCATGCCACTGTCTTGCTTGTTTTGGGTTTGCACCTGGATTTTCTGTAAAGCTGTTTTGTGTCACGGTTTCACAGATCTCAGATGCTCGCGGACAAAGAAAGACAAACACGTTTTAAGGTTGAAGTCAGAATCCAAAGTCGTTGTCGAAAAAACAGGCAGAAAGGTCAAGACACACAGAGCGAATATCCAGGGCAATCAAAGCAAAGGGCAAATCCGAAAACGGAGTCGAAAGGAATGAATGCACGGGTCATACACAAGATAAGGACAATAGAATGGCCGCTCAGTACTTTGCACAATGAAACAATTCCTCACTATGGCTGAGACTAATGCCGGGGCTTAGAGGCTAACTGAGGCAATCGCATGATCAAAACAAGCAGGTGGAACACATCAGAACTCGGGTGGTCGAGAACGCTGATAGGGGCGTGTGTGGAGACTTGAGGTCAGCTGATCACCCATTGTATTCTGGGTCATGTAGTCCATGTGTGTGTGTTTGTGTTTGACTGGTATCAATTCCACAGGATAAAATGACACTTAAGTGCCCAAACATGGTTTAACCTCTTTCTATAGGCCTGCTTGTGGCCATTCTGCCGGCAGAATGGAAATCACTTGGTTGGAAATCACTTCTATTTCAAAATATGATGAAAATTGAACTTTTGGACCTGCAAAATAGGCTGTAATTAAGTTCTATGGCTACTGTGAAAAGGGATTGAACTGGTATAACAACTCTGACATTGCAACAAAATGGGCTGAATCTGGTGAATATTTGTAGATGATGTTGTTACTGAAATATAAGACCGTGACTAAAAGCACTGGATCCACTGGAAGCTGTTAAGCCACATCAGATGTCCATGTCATGTGCACCTGTGTTGCTTTGTGCTGGATCTCCATAGAGAACAGAAGGTTCAGGAACGTTATGGGATGCTGGGACAGAAACGTGCCCAGCTCTTTTTGAGCGCGATCATGTCAGCGAGTGCTAAATGTAGGAAAAGACGCTCAGATCAAGCTTTAAAAACAGACGCTTGCAGTAATGAAGCGTTTCTGAAGGGCAGCGTCGTGACTGATTCGCCGGCCTATCGCTAAAGACTTTCCCCGTGTTGTGGAGCCTGGAATTTGGCAGGTTGGGGTGTCTGCAGGCTTTTACCATCAGCTGCATATGGAATTCATTACGTGCAGCTAGCGTCACCTACTTCTCGACTGCGGCAGCGTGTGAGGCACTCTGACTCTGTGTTTGGGGACAAGGCTGTTGTGGTTAATGGGCTGTGACAGGAAATGAATGGCTGCAAATGTCTGGCCCTCTCTCTATGGGTGACAACAGCCCTCGTTAATTTGGTAATTAATCTGAAGCCATTAAAGTTCTCTAGACAGCAGACCCGGTTAAACTCAGAGTGTGAGTGGCCTGAAAATTGGCGTGGTTGCGTTTGCATATTCCACAGCACACCTGCACGTCTGTCGCAGCAAATCCGCTCAGTCGTTCGTCCGCAGTGCTGTGATGTATAGGTCGTCGTGCCCGGGATGTGGGAAGCATTTGTTTGTTGACGCTTTTGTCTATACTGCTTTATTTATACATTGTGGCTCCCAGGTCATGTTTATGTGTGATAGAAGAGAAGAATAAACTTCCACCTAATCTCAGTGCGCCTGGATTGTGCCATCAATTACTGTAGATGATAATTTTGTGTTCCCCTCTACTTACAAAACAATAGAAGAACTCATAGTCCTCTCCTAATTACAGCCATGAGCAAATGTTTGAATACTTCCAGACAAATCAAATGTTTGTTCAACATATAGACAGTAAGCAGCACAACAATCTGCTTTGGATGCACCATTTTTGTCACGCCAACCATCTCATTTCCATATTCTCCTATTCAGCCTGTAAGAGTTTAGCCCTGCCTGTTCGCACCACAGTTATAAATAGTGTTTTAAGGTACAATACAGGGCAGCCAGTCAGAGCAAAGCTTATTCAGGTATGTCTCTATATATACCTTACATATATATCGCTGTTGTTGGAGGAAAACCTCGAATCTTCAAACTGGTCACTTTACAGGAGAAGGAAAAAACCTACTTCACTTTTAATGGAAGTCAATGGAACCAGACGTCTTTCCAAGACATTTTGGGCTGTTTCTTTTCGTCAATTTGTCGTGAAATTTACACACAATGTAAAGAACAGCAGGGATTTTAAGATTAGGTCAAAAACAGAAAAACAACAAAGATGGAAATATGAGGTCATTTTCCGACCGCAGCGAGGGATGAAGTTGGAAAATGGACCTATGAAAATGAATTCTGATTTGTGTGATTTCATGTGGCAGATCCAATGTTAGAGGATCCAGAGGGGTCGATTTTCTAAGTGAAAATAAGTTGACACACCCTGTACATCAAACTTCAGTGTGGCATTTTTCACACATTCCTATTTGTTTGTTTACCATGCCGTGTCGGAAAAAATACCATTTTGATTCATCCTAGTACAAACAGTGTAAATGTTCCCTCAGAGGTTCTCCAGTGGGTTTAAGGTCTGATTGTGAAGCTTAAATCAGTTTTTCCAGGTGAAAAGTTGGTATTTGTACCTTTTCATAACCGAATGTTTTAAAACAGAACTATAATTTTAATGGTTTGTGGTACAATTTTGTTTCATATCTACCCTTGAGGGTCCCTAACGACAAGAAGGGTGCCACCCCAGTGACAGTTTAGTACCTTTTTCTGAGAGTGTACCAGAAAAAAGTGAACATTAAATATAAAATATGCCATAATTTTTTCATAGGTCATATTTCATGCTTAGGTTTCCCCCCAGTATGTTAAAATCAGCAAGGAACTGTGCAGTTAATGCGCAAAAGTGGGTTCTCTGTAGGGAATATTTGAACCTTTTTCATGTAGAAAATCAACAAAACCTATAATTTGACGAGGGGAGCAACACTTGCATGTAAATGTTATTAAACCTTTCACAATCACATGTTTATGTCACAACAAACAGAATGTGAATCAGGGGCATGACGCTGGTCATGTTGAGGCAAATACATGTAAACCTAATAAAAAAAAGCTGAAAAACCATTGATTGAGGTAAATAATGGCGTTTACACCATTACACAATTTGATTTGTTGTTATAATGCCTGTAGAGGGCAGCGTGGAGTGATGTTTGTTTATTTGAACTTGAGTTTATCCGTCTTTGGCCCTTTTTGCTTGTAAGTTACATGAAATGCACAAAAAATAATTATTTATATGTCAGTTATTCTTTAGAAGAAATGAAATGTTTGTGTTGTGACAGGCCTAAAAATCTGTTGAGCCAAACTCACTTATAACAGAAACCAATGCTGAGTTTATAGCCTTTAACTGTTGTTTGTCTCTGGTAATCGACTACGTGCTACAAACACAGCCGATATTAGGGACGCACCGATATGAGAACTGTGGGTCGTGGCCAATGTGTGATATTTCATGTATATATCTGCCGATGCCGATACTGATGCTCATATGTAAACATCCATAAACTGTGGGTGTTGGGACTAAATGCCCAATTTTTGCCCAAATTAAGCCCATGATTACCTTTTGAAATACTTAGTCTGACAACGATTATAAAATATGAGCTTATAAAAAGAGAATGATCAATTATCTTAAAATCCTACTGTGCAGTAATGAGAATTTGGTGACTTGAATTGAAAAAGTTGCTAAAAATCAAATCATAAAGCAAGAAAATCATTCAGGTTTATTATGAATCGTTCAAACACGCATCTCTGTTTGTATATCTGAAAAAAAAATGGAAACATTTTCAAGCTGGGCCATGTTTCATGAGAATAACCCTTCTGGAAGGTTATAAATGCTTATCTGAATGAAATACAGAGGCTCAGCATTCCCGAAACATTCTGCTCGGAATACAATTTAGAAGTCACCATATGTGGATTTGAAATGTCAGTCAGATCTAAACATCTAAACAAGATGACTCGGATATCATCATTCATCTCTAGGCTGAGAGATGCAGGTTCCTTTAAGTTGTTTAGTAGAAACAAAGGAAGGTTTTTACTTTCTTCAGCAGTAAATGTGAAGGCAACATCTGTCAGCCTGCATGAGTTCTGTCTTCAGCCAAAAATGACCGCAGACTGAAATTTTATGTGCATGTCGTTTAGCCAAACTGCTGGCCATAAGCAGTTAATGAAATACAGATAACGCAGTCAGTGCAGATGGATGAGAATAAGCCACTTGATTTGAGATTTGTCTCATCCGTTTGTGAAAGCCTGAGAACTGGGCCTGAAGACACATTGCTATTACTTTCAGCCGTGCAGCCGAATACTGCCCCCAAAGGAAGCGGCTGCGCAATGGCAGCTTTACAGTCTCGTAATTTTTGCACCTCGGAAAGTGATGAAAAATTGATTTAGTACCGTAGCGGACAGCTCAGCTGTACCACACTGCTTGTGGAAAATTAGACCTGACACAGGTCAAAGATGTTTCTCTCTTTTGTCCCTATGGGACAAAATTGATTCTTATTTATAGGCCACGAATGCAAGTAACCCATTGTGTTCTTCTTCAGTGGGCCTAAAATACGCCCCTGTTGCACACCACTGGAAGCAGTCACCACAAGGGTTAGCCTGCAGCTCGGCTCTGGAGCATGCTGGCTGGGGTGGGTCATGTTTCCTCTGTCCCATGTGGTGTACATCCTTGGCCTTTGCCGCATTATGTTGATGGGATTTGTGTCATGAGGGCAGAGGCATAGGCCCGTGATTGGATTAGACAGACTCGGAAAGGTCTAGGGTGTTCAATTAAAGTGACTGACATTCCTCTGAGGAGAGTGGGGTAAATTGAAGAGGATGTCTATGATGGCCTCCAGCAGCAGGGATATGACAGCCTGACCCTCATTTAGTGGAAAGAGAAGATGTTTGTGTGAGTGTGTGGATTAAAATGAGTGACTCCTTTATAGCAGTAAGAAATAAAATTGCATCACTTCACTTTGCTCAGCTGATGAATTGCATCGAGTTACTTGCATTGACGTTGTTTCAGTGAGAGGAAGGAAGAGAGAAAAGCATTAATCATACTTTGAATTTGGTGCAAATTACTGAAATATCTTTTGGAAAGTTCTTGAGCTTGACCAGAATATTTTACATCATTTGGCAGATGCTCTTATCCAGAGGGACTTACAATTTGATCTTTTTTAACATTGGTAGGCGAAGGTGGTGTTGGGAGTCTTGCCCAAGGACTCTTATTGGTATAGTGTAGGGTACTTACCCAGGTGGGGATTGAACCCCAGTCTCCAGCATAGACAGCAGAGGTGTTACCCACTACACTATACCAACCACTACCATGGTGATACTGTATGATATAATAAAATATTCATTGTTTCTGTAGGATAAAGAGAAGTTACCATGACGACAGAAACGGGTCCTGATGCAGAGGTGAAGAGCGCAGCAGAGGAACCGCCCCAACACAAGGGGGCAGCAGGCAGCATGCCCGAGTCAGCATCAGACGGCAAAATGGCCAAACAGGTGATGTGTTATGTCAACTCAATGGCATTTTGTAAGGAACTGTAGGGAACCGAAATGACACCATTTAAGACCTTCACTCATTTTAGAAGCCAGAAATCTGGATGAATTTGAATGGACTCATTTTTCAGTTTTACAGAAAGTAAAACGGAATTACATGAGTGTTTACATGTAATGCTCACTTACACATTTCTAAACGAAAAGAAAAATTTAACTAAATGAATGAATAAATAAGATGATGTATGCCTGACAAAGATGCAGACCATTCTATAAATCTTCATTTCATGTTCTTGTGAGAAAAGGAACGGGTGACTTCCGGAATCTATCGGTTCTCATTTTTGGGCTCTGTAGTTTGTTGCTGTCTCTGGTTTTCCAGCCTGACATCTGGGCTCTTGAAGGTGGTGGCCACTCTCTGAAAGAGCAGCTTAGGATGAGTGTGAAGGGCTTCTTGATATGTAGAATAAGCCCTGCCGATGACGATTTGGCATGCAGATACTGTGCAGTGTCAGGTTTCCATGCCATGTTGGGCAGGCGTACTCGAAAATGGGGCAAAAATAAACAGTGTACATGAAAGTTAGGTCCGAGGTTGCCACTCCGGTTCTTCTTAATCTTCTGAAGAAATTAAGGAAATGTGATTCTACTTACCGTGCAGACCTGGGAGACACCGAATCTGTCCCCCATCAGATAAACAGCACTGAAAGCTTTCATCTTCGAGAGAGGGGAGGAAATCAAGCTGCTTCAGATCTGAAAACATCCACAGGTGTTTCTGTCCATCCTTCCACTGTGAGACGTTCAGTGCTATGATGTGTAGCTATGAAGAAACCTTACTGAGGAAAGGAAATAGATTAAAAAAAAGGAAATTTTGCACTAGAATGCCACAACTGGACATCTGGGATGCGGAGTAAGGTTAATGGACTTAACATCCCTGTACATTCCTTTAAAAAACGGATAGAATACTGAACTGTTTATCACTGTGGAATAAGACCTCTGCGTTTAACCCATCCATCAAATGAAACACCCACACACACACTAGGGGGCAGTGAGCACACTTGCCTGGAGCGGTGGGCAGCCCTATCCACAGCGCCTGGGGAGCAGTTGGGGGTCAGGCGTCTTGTTCAAGGACACTTCAATCATGGACCGTCAGCCGAGGGGATCGAACCAGCAACCTTCCGGTCACAGGGTTGGTTCCCACAGCTCCAGCCCACGACTGCCCCGTGGTCAAGACAGTGTCTTGAAAAGAATGAAAGCTGTAAGAAAAGTGAAAGGTGGCCACTCTAAATACTGAAAAAATGATATCATATTTTATAGTATATTAGGCTTCTGTGTGATTTTCTGTTTTTTTTTTCTTTCCTGACACTGAAAAATGAATAACTTGGACTTAAAGGCTGTTATGACTGGAAATGAAATGACTGAGTGATATTTGGCTTTTGCACAGAACTGTATGCCTTGAAATGTTTAATATCATCCCATCATATCAAAACTTGTAACTAATGTGTTCATTTTACACCTTCTGAATATGTCAGCTGGCCTTTACATAGCATATAAAGATATAATTTGGAGATGATACAATGCCAGCATTTTGACCATTTTAGATGTATATTTAGGGACGTTATCTTCACATTCCTGCTTTTTCAGGACCAAGATGGCAAACGTCCAGATGACCACAAAGATCCAGACGACACGTCGGACCGAACAACACCAGGCAAAAGCCCCAAATCCCCACAGAAACCTTCCAAGCGCTCCAAGACTTTCCCCTTCAAGGTGGCTCTCCTGGACAGCTCTGAGTATGAAGCTAGCATTGAGGTAGGAAATCTCACCACCATAATCCTTCATCAGCTCATAAATGGACTAAGCACTGCAATTATTTTTATGTCCTCTATGATGCATCAAAGCACTAAATCTTTCTATTTATGTCGTCCGTCGACAACCTCGAGATCAGGTTGCTTTTTTATTGCACCTCTGGTTATTTCCAAAGCTAATATGTTTCCTCTCATGGGTGTAGCTCTGTTTTGGCATGTTGAAGCTGCAAAGTGTTGCTGAAAGGTGAATGACTAGCGTGCTGTGAGAGCACCTTGCGGTCAGGCCAAGTCAAGGTTTCAGTGTCCATGCTAGAACCTCAAATTAATGGTTTTTCTTTCCTGAAGCTTTTTTTTATCTTATGACTTTTCTCATAAATATTCATAGCAATATTTAAATGCTTGTCCAGGGACAGCCTGTGCGACTAGGTGTGTATGCCTCTAATCGGAGATGTTTCTGAGGGCTGGCAATGTTCTGCATACTTAAATATGAAATAAAGGCTAGTTTAACCCACTGTTACCAAAGGCTGCTTTTATGAATTATGGCCTGTAGCTTTTCTACTTTCTTCAGCAGCGGTGAGACAGACCTCCTATGAAAAGACAGTGTCATAGTTTAAGTGCCTGTCAATTCCCAAGGTCAAGTTGCAGCGGAATATTCATACAGAATATAAGAAACAGAAGCACTGCTGAGTTGTTGTTTGTAGACATTTATAAACACTTATTTAAATCTGTGCCAATGGTCATAAAGGTTACATTTGCCTTGGATGTCACGTTAACAATACACCTACGTCAGGTGATATAGATTTGGTCTGACATTAGGTTGTCATGACACTGTGTGGTGTGAAATAACAGATTATGTAGCTCAGTGTGTGTCACAGAGACATAATGCTGATAATATGACATAAACTATATGGACAGAAGTATTGGCACACACCTCTTGAATTCAGGTGTTTCATTCAGTCCAATTGGCACAGGTGTATAAAATCAAGCAGCTAGCCATGCAGCCTGCCTTCACACACATTGGTAAAAGAGTAGGTCGTTCTAAAGAGCTCTCTGAATTCCAGCGTGGTGCTGTAACAGCAAGTCAGCTCGCAAAATTTCTTCTCTCCTAGATATTCCACAATCAGCTGTGAGTGGCATTATTGAAAAGTGGAAGTGTTTAGGAATCACAGCAACTGAGCCACGAAGTGTCAGACCACATATGGAGCAGGGTTGTTGAGTGCTGAAGAGTGTAGAGCATAAAAGTCACTGACACTCTGCTGATCAGTAACGGCAGAGTTCAAACATCCTCTGGCATCAACATCAGCACGAAAACTGTGCATAGGGAGCTTCATGGAATGGGTTTCCATGGCCGAGCAGCTGCAGGCAAGCCTTACATCACCAAGCGCAATGCCAAGCGTCAGCTGGAGTCGAATCACACTTCACTATCTATCAGTCTGATGGACGAGTCTTTGGTTTGGAGAACGTTACCTGCGTGACTGCCAGCTGTAAAGTTTGGTGGAGGAGGGATGATGCTATGATGCTGTTTTTCAGGCTTTGGTCTAGAACCCTTAGTTAAAGTGAAGGGAAATCTTAATGCTTCAGCACCAAGACATGTTGGACAATTCTACACTTCCAACTTTGTGGAAAGTTTGGGGAAGAACCCTTTCTGTTCCAGCATGACTGAGTCCCAGTGCAGAAAGTGCTGAACTTGACTGGACTTCAAAGAGCCCTGACCTCAACCCCATCCGACACCTTTGAAATGAACTGGACTTCAAAGAGCCCTGACCTCAACCCCATCCGACACCTTTGAGATGAACTAGAGATTGTGAGCCAGACCCTCTCGTCTAACGTCACTGTCTGGCCTCACAAATGGTCTTCTGGATGAATGAGCAGAAAGTCCCACAGACACTCTCCAAAATCTTGTAGGAAGCTTCCCAGAAGAGTTGGTTAGAGTTAGAGTTCTAACTGGAAGCTGTTAGAGCTGAAAAGGGGGACCAGCGCCATATTAATGCCTGTGGATTTAGAATGGGATTCATAAAAGCTTCTGTAGGTGTAATGTGTAGGTGTCCCAATACTTTTGTCCACATTCATTTTTAATCACTGTTTATTTTCATTGTCATTTAGATGATTTGTTAAGCGTTCGGCCCAAATGTCCCCGTGCATCCTTAATGCAAGTCATATCATCTGAAAATGATCAAAAATCGCACTTTCAGTTTTCGTCCAAAATGATATGAATTGTGGGTGTTGTGTGGTCCTCACTGCGTCTGTCTGACTGTGTGTCCATTCATCTGTGATTGTTATTATTCTGGGAAGGTTTTTTGGGTCTTCGTCCAGCCATATCAGGATAAAACTCCTGACCATACTGATCCACTCTTAATGACTTTTGACTAGGACTGAATATCAGAAACTCAATTACTTAAATTCTACTAAATTCTACTTTCAAATTTCATGGTGTCCAGTGCCAAAATTTCACTAACCAAGTAATCTTATTAGCATATGTGAGCCGATATGCTTGCTCGTTTCAAAATCTAGAACGTGGTTTGTGCCACGCCCACTTTTGGTTAGTAGTTTAAATCAAAGTATTGAAAAAGTGTCATTTAAATGTTTGTGTCAAAGTCAAGATTTTTGTATCAGCCCCTATTTTTAAGGTAAGGTGGCTGTTACTTTGCACAATGTCAGGTGGTGACATCGTTATAAAGCTTAAGCCAGCAAACTTTTATTGTGTCACGTATCGCAGTCTCATTTTGTCACGGTTGGCCCCTCCCAGTCCTGTCCATGTGTTCATGTTGTGTTTTGGTTTTGCACACATGTTCTTTGTTTTGGTTTTGTAGTCCTGCCCCCTTGTTTAGTGACTCTGAGCCCCTGATTGTTCCCACCTGTGTTTCCTCCTGTGTCTTGTGATCCCTCGTTTACCCTGTGTATTTCAGCCCTGTGTATTTCAGCCCTGTGTATTTCAGCCCTGTGTATTTCAGCCTTGTGTATTTCAGCCCTGTGTATTTCAGCCCTGTGTATTTCAGCCCTGTGTATTTCAGCCCTGTGTATTTCAGCCCTGTGTTGGCTGGTCTTTGTTGGATGTATTGGTCTTTGTGCTGTTCGGCTTGTTTGATTCTGGTTTGTCATGTCTGTCCCCCGATCGATCCGTGTTGGATCTATGACCCTGGACCATTTAGACGATGCCCCTGGATTTGCCCATAATAAACATCGCTTATCTCCGCATATGCGTCCGCCTCCTTGCTCCCCGTTACACATTTCCTCTCACTGCCGTGCTATGGACACGAAAATACACACATACACACCTGATTTCACTTATGTAAATAAAAACCATGAAGTGGGGGTGTTTTTTATTGTTTTTTATTTTATTTACGATTTTATGTTTGTGCTGATAGATCTGAAACACAGTATTTGGCTAATTTAATTCCATGCATTACATTTTCTGCAGGGCTCTATAGGTTCTACATCGCCATATACTGTGCTCTTATTTGTTTATTTACATTAAAAATGTGTTTCTAACCTGAGCTTGCTGTATACCGAGAGAGCCCCCTGGTTGAGTCTCTGAGTTCAGCGAAAAATTAGCTCATTAAAGATGATAGGGAATCTATTATATCGCTGCTGTCGGAGCAAAACCTCGTATCTCCTTTTTTGGCCGATTTTCAGTTTTTGACATCATTTGAAAATGCTTGTTGGCCTTTATATTCTGTATACATTTCATGAAGGATGGACCAAAACAAATGGCCAAAAATGACTTGATAAAAAGTCTGGTTCCATTAACTTACATTGAAAGTAATGTATGTTTTTTCCTTCTCCTGTAAAGTTACCATTCTGGTACCTTTTGGTTTTCTTCTGATAGCAGTGATATGCTCATAATTTAATGCAAGACACTTAGAATCAATTGTTTAATGATGTGCTCAATAGTAAAGTTTTCAGCAACTTTCCTCTGTCTAAGCAATATAAATAACAAAGGCTTGCTGTGCGTTTTAAAACCCAGTCTAGCTTTTCTCAGTCATTATGCTAATCCTACTGCTTTTTTATGCATAGAAAGCAACTTCTTAAAATGGTCATCTATAGGCAGCGGCTACTGACATTAACAGAGAGCTCTGTTGACAGAGATTGTGGAGCTGCTTTGTTTCCTATGCTTACATGCTGAAACTGTGGAGTGCTGCATTTTGTGTGCCGTGACTGCAGAACCACAAATTTAGCAAATTTACAGCATTATTTTTATTATTTTGTTGTTAAACCAATACGGCTAAGTTAATACTGATTATTTATTTAAAATTTTAGCATAGTTACTAGTAAGAATTTGGCTTTTTATACTTTTGTGGCCGGCTTTATATGGTTAAACATTCACGCAATTTTTTTGCTTGAAACGTACATGAAACTAAGTTGCATAATGGAAAGCATCCTGCAACTCATCTGAATCTCAGCCACAACAGTTTTGACTCAATGGAATAAGTTTCATGAAAGAGCCAATCACAACGCCAGTGAAGCAACACGTCATCTTGTCGAACAACACCGCTTCAAAGGATTGATTACAAATGACGTCAACTTGACAAGCAAGAGAATGAAAAGTTTTCACAGCCTTTTGGATCAAAGAAACTCCTAACTGACTTTGTTCAATGTTGGTAGTTTTCTTTGTCAGTTAACCAAGAAACAAACGAGAGTTTCTCAAAGTTAACCAGCTTAGTGAACTAGCCAACTAACAATAACAACTGTTTAACTCCTCGGGACCACCGGTGGGTCCAAACCGCACTTGGTCATGTTCTCCATAACGTTCATAAGCTCCGTTCAGAAGCTGGGCGTCGTGTGAGGCTGTAGCTCTTCTCTCCAGTCTAATAGACGGTGATGTCATTTTAAACCCTTATAATAAAAGAAGCTGAACTTTGTTTTTCTACTGAAAGTCGACCGTTTTTCCCCAAATCTGGGCTCTAAACTATAAACAGACGCCGTCTCTTCAGTGATCTGCTCTGGAAACATCACTTTTAGAAAATTTTGCCTGTCAGCAGTGAATTATAAGTATATAGTGATATGTGAAGATCATAAAACACACGTTCTGTTCATCTGAGGGGCTTTTTCAAAATAAATAAATAAATTAAATTAAATATTTACATTGATTTCATGCAGTTCCTGAATAATTTGCCTTACGATTTTGTCACAAATTCAGATGGACAAACCAAAACATTACTTACGCAAAACTAATGCTACTAAATCTTCGCGTGTGCATAGATGACGTGATGGAGGACTTTGTACTGAGAGATCGACACAGTAGATGAATTAACACAAGCT
Organism: Pygocentrus nattereri; assembly: GCF_015220715.1. Lineage (NCBI taxonomy): Eukaryota > Metazoa > Chordata > Actinopteri > Characiformes > Serrasalmidae > Pygocentrus > Pygocentrus nattereri. The sequence continues at coordinate 3,074,362 of NC_051231.1, read as the reverse complement.
GTTTTATTTGGTTTACTAGTGGAGTAACTGAATGTGCTGCATGCCTCTTTTTGTTGGGACTGCTTTGGGTACGTGGTAAATTGCACAGAAATTAGGTGGCAGGCCGCTCACAGCTCGCTTGCGTTACAGTTTCACCAAGTAAGTCCAGCCTAATTACGCACTTCTCTATGACAACATTTTCTGCTAAATTACTTGAAAAAATTTCCACACTCATTGTCCACTCTATCAGCTCCACTGACCGTATAGCTGCACTCTGTAGTTCTACAGTTACAGACTGTAGTCCATCTGTTTCTCTGATACTCTGTTACCCTGTTCTTCAGTGGTCAGGACCCCCATGGACCCTCACAGAGCAGGTACTATTTGGGTGGTGGGTCATTCTCAGCACTGCAGTGACACTGACATGGTGGTGGTGGTGGTGTGTTAGTGTGTGTGAGCTGGAATGAATATATGAAAGGTGCTCTATCAATAAGGACTATTATTGTTATTAATGTGTGTGTGTGTGTGTGTGTGTGTGGGGGGGGGGGTATTCTGCTATTGGGTTCTGCTATTGTTAAAATAAAAGAGGAACCCTTTCTAGAACCACATACAACACATTCTCCATCAATCTGAAGAGCCGTTTCACCGCACAGAGACCCAATTAATCACGCTAATGGTTCTTTGAGTGTTCGTAGTTCTATGTAGAGCTGTTTTCTTTGCTAAAGAACCCTTGAATAAACATTATTTTTAATCGTGTAGCTCAAGCAACTTGCATTAATGTCCCTGTAGTTACTGGAAAATAAGCGTTAGGATATAATAAGACTGATTTTAAGTTGTTAAAGGGGGACATTATAATGTCTTTGGACTGCCCTTATGAAGGCTTATCAGCCTATTTGCTACTCATAAACCGGCTGCTTGTTACCACTTTATTAAGCAGTTACTACAGCAAATTAGTTTTATTTGTGGATTTTTACAGCAGAATAATTTTCACGACATTTTAAGTGTCCACTGTTAAGCTCTGTCCAGCCAACAGCTGGTAACTAACTCCTTAAGCCAACAGCTCTAATTAACCACCTTCCTATGACTGTAGTGCACCGTCTGTTACCATTGGTCGTTTCATTGTTTAATAAAGTAGTATTGCTTAATAAAGTAGTAGTTACAAAGGAATCTTAATGTAAAATGTAATGTCATTTTACCAATTGTTACCAAACGTGGACTTCGCAAGGATTTATAAATTGAGATTCTAAACGAGCAAAGAAAGAAACAAATAAATGAACAAACAAACAAATAATAAAATAGAGACTCTAAATGAAAACAAAAGCATTCTCAAGCTGGATGTTTACTTCTTGATTTTATTGTACATTTATGATTTCTATTCCTTTAAAATCCCTGCATCTTTCCTGCGTTCACACTTGAAAACATTGACCATTAAAAGTAAACACTGTTACTGAACGAGGTGATATTTCTTCAGGAAATAAAGTCGGGCCCAATGCTTCACTCTGACATTGTGCTTTGCGCTGTTTATTAGATCTGCAAGATACCATAACAAATAGTATTCACGATTGGCTTTTTGCACAGGGACAATAACCATTTTCTGATGGGCCTCTGCAGAAACTCTCATATACGAATGATTGTAGCCGGCTGATGTAATCGGCAGCCTCATAAAGGCCCAGTATAATCTAATACGAGGCCTGTCTTGTTTAATCAGAGCCTGGCAGACTGCATCAGGGATAATGTTAAACATAAACTATATTGTAGAGGCCGGGAGATACAGAGCGCTGTGGACAGTACGCCACCCACTCAATGGGAAATCTATATTTGCTGCGTTTTATAAGATACATTCAGTCGAGGGGAAAATAGAGTATTTGGGAATGTTATTGTTAGCAGGTCTTTGAACCAGAGGTGGGTGAACATGATGATCTGTCGTCCGTTTTGTGAAAAATTACATTTGAAAAGAATATGACGGCTGTCAGCAGCACGTCTAGAGCACTGAACCTAAATAAGACCATTACAACAGCAGCTTGTGTACAGTAAAAGCGTAAACTGCATAGTAACGGTGTATTTTCACCGTTTGTTTGTTGTCTCGTTCTTTTTTTTTCTGAAGTAGTTTTCTTTCGCAAATGTTGAACTAAAAAAAAAAATGTTTCAACTTTTTGATCTTTGGTGCATTTTTTTCATTCCAACTTGTTAAACCTGAAAAGATCAAATATCATGAGACTTATCGTAGATCCTACGCTGTGTCCTGTCACAATGTTAAATAAAAATAATGTGATATTATATTTTTGCTGTGTGACTGACCCTCACCCCCTTTGCCATGCAATCTCACTATATTATCTCACCATAGCTATATCATTATAAATAAACTCACCGGACAAAAATGTTGTCACCTGTGACTGAAATACCGTAAAGCGTGTAATACCTGAGCATGAATACCAGCTGCGATTTGATTCGGCCTGGACTGGACAGGTTTCTGGATGTAGGTGAATTTTGAATTAAAGAATTGCGCAGTACGGCCAGATTTCGAGGAAGCCTTATATAGTTGTTAACAGTCATGTTTGTGTCTCTTTGTCCACTGTAACAGGCCGACTTTGTGAGTTGAAGTGAGGCCTCTTGCGCGCCACTCTGCTCCATATCTTCATGGTACACGGTTCCCTGTGGAGTATTCTTGCAGAAATTGGTTGTGAAGAACCGCTTTGACTTCTACAATTCTTGCCTGGAAGCAAAAAGCTCTGAAACGCGCCGGTGGCCCCTGTCCATCGGTTTCTTCTTTTGCCCACAGTTCTGTTGAGAATTTCCTGTAGACTGGGATTTTTGCCACTGCTGGTTGACTGTACACTACTTCCTTCACGCTGTGGCCTCTGGCCGCCCAAATACAATCACTCCTTTTTGCTAATCATTAACATCGGCCGTGCAACGAGACATTCCCTGCACTGTACCACCTTTTCTCAATCTATGAATCCCGTCACACACAGTGCAGGTATTTATAGCCTGATCGTCCTCCTGCAGCACCGTCTACAGGAGCCTGAAGTTACTACCACGCTAAACATGCAAGATGAAACTTTTTTTGGCTGGGGTGCTTCTGAATACTGGTATGATGTGGTGCCATGATATACATTTTGCTATATCATGGGTACAGTGATGAGCCTTAAAATGGCAAACTACAAACAGCACCACACCATGGCATTAGGCACACCCTCGAAGCACAAGCACATGAGTTTTTTGCTGCTTGCCACAAGCTGTAAGCTTTGCAAAGACATTCTGTTTTGCCCACCACACAGCATGGTGTTGGCACGGCATGTTACATAGTGCTTCCTTTTTTCACTCCTTCATTGCAATCTGCTGGACTAACGAGATTTAAAGAGAGCCCTGACTTTTATGACTTGTAAGCTTCAATATGATTTACAACACCAAGTATGGTGAATGAGAAAAGCAAAAGCCCTAAAACTGGACCTTGAAGGACTCCACAAGAAATGCCAAATCTTTTTTTGTGAATGATTCCCTGTTAAAACCAAGAACTGCCAATTACTTAAAATACAGAGGCCGACCAAGCATTCAAGATGCTGGATTAAAATCTTGTGGTCAACGGTATCAAAAGCTGCACTAAAATCGAATAAAAGAAAAGGGTGAGGAGGAGAGGCGGCATTAAATTTACAGAGTGAAGAAAATGTTTGTCATTTTAAGTGATTAAGTGATTAAGTGATACTTTTTTGATCCCACAAACGGGGAAATTCCACCTCCGCATTTAACCCATCCGTGAAGTGAAACACCACATACACACTAGTGAACACACACACTAGGGGGCAGTGAGCACACTTGCCCGGAGTGGTGGGCAGCCCTAACCACGGCGCCTGGGGAGCAGCTGGGGGTTAGGTGTCTTGCTCAAGGACACCTCAGTCATGGAATGTCGGCCCTGGGGATCGAACCGGCGACCTTCGGTTTAAAAGTTAAGAATGAATCTTATATTGTTTATGAACTTTACAGAACTGCAGTAGGAGTAGCACAAAGTCTTGTTTGTGACATATAAAGCTTTTTATGGCCTAGTTTCTGCATTTCTTACTGATCTGTTGAAACGTTATAGCCCGTCGGAACTGCTGGGCTCAGTTGAGGCAGACTTAGTGGAAAGTCCTAGGATCACTTTTAGCTTGGTGGAAGATTGTCTTGTGTAGCACATAAACTCTGGGATAGCTTTTCAGAGAACATGCAAGTTTTAATAGATGCCAAGATTATATACCTGAGATCACTATGGCTAATTTTTGCCTGTGGTCTGTGATTTGCTATGCAGACCTTTAGCTTTGAGGGCACAGCTTTGAGGGTTTTTACATCCAAATCAGGTGAGCGGTGTAGGAATTACAGTTATTTTCATACACAGCCCTCCTACTTTTATCTGAGCAAAATACAGCTCTATGCATTATATAGCACATAATATAGGGGACCAGGATTGGCGACCTGTCCAGGGTGTATCCTGCCTTCCGCCCGAAGACTGCTGGGATAGGCTCCAGTACCCACCCCCCGCAACCCTGACGGAGAAGTGGCTTAGAAAATGGATGGATGGATGGATAATATAGGGGACCAATCATGCATGCCCACACCATAACACTACCTCCACCATGCTTAGCAGATGAGGTGGTATGCTTTGGATCATAATCTTTACCAGACGCTTTTGGGACAAGTTGATCTTTATCTCATTGTCCATAGTGTCCACTGTCCATAATAGCCCATAAGATGTTCCAGAACTGGACAGGCTTTTTATTTTTTTTTAATTTTTAAAAGTTTTTTTGGTCTTTCTATTTTTGAGGCTCACCAGTGGTTTACATCGTGTGGTGAACCTTCTATATTCCTTCTTATTTTTGCTACCTCTCTGATGGGTTTGCTTAGATTTTGTGGCCTAATGATGGCTTGCTTTGGACTTCTTTGGACTTTATAAACGAACAGCAACAGATTCTAAACGCAAATTCCACTCTTGAAATCAACTTTTATCTGCATACTTTGTACTTTTATCTTATACTTTTATCTGCATACAACTGAGCAGCAAATCGTCTAACTACTTTTGAGCCCCTGAAAATGGTGGTGGTGGTGGGGGGGGGGGGGCTATGTGTGAAATGACTTGCCATTTAGCACATCATTTGGAAATATGGACCAATTAATGTTTTTGGAATACACTACAGTGCGTGACCAATAAGAGTAATAGGATTATAACCTTGCTTTTCTATTTTAGGTTGCACTGGACTATCACATTCTCACTGTAATTGCATTTTTATAAGGTTTGCTCAGGTTCAGTGAACCCCCCCCCCACCACCACCCCCCCCTTTTCTTTATTCTCCCTACTAATCACAGAACACAAAGTAAAGCCTATTATTCATGCTGTGCTCCGCTCTATTGTATTAATCGTCACCTGTGCCTTTTGTGTTTGGAGGGGTCTTGGCTTCTGCGTGTCATTAATGATAGGGTTAGACACAGACATTAAATGTGCCCTATTGAAGACTTGCGGTTGATAATAACAGCCCTGGGCAAAGCCACATCGTACTTTGTCAACTTTCGCCCCAGGAGCCGATTCCAGGGCAATGAGTTTCCTCTCAGCATAGCTCTGGTTCCTCGCCTTAATAGGGGTCTAGAAAAGGGGAGTAGGTGCCTTTGAGTGGTCTTATGCCCTTTAAGTCAGTGGCAAATGGTCTCATTAATGCGCAGAGGGTGCATTGCTAGAGTGCTGTTCAGAGCAAATGAGCAGTGGTCAGAGAAAACTGGGCTGCTCTCGTGGTTCATGCATGCTGCTTGTGTTTTCTGTTAGCTGGGTGTGCAGGTAATAATGTTCAGCTGCACAGTATCGACAGATTACAAGCAGTGGATTATATTGCGATATGCTGAAATAGCAGCGGAGATGAATCCATAATGTGACCGGATTAAATATTGTTGGGCATTCTTGTTGCCAAAATAGTTCGACTTTTGCCGGATTACGCAAATATCTTCATCAAAACAGCTGATTTTTTGGCCCAATTCCCCAATATAATTAATCTCAATCAGGTCTTTCTCAGACTGAATTGGTCCTACGCCTGGTTAATTGCTCATTATTAGGATGATGAAATTGCAGCCTACTAATGTCTTTACTCCAGCGAAGTGGAAAGGAAAGATTAAGAGTGCTCCCTCAATCCTAATGAAGCAAAAGGAGGAGAACTTCTCTCCTCGTGAGCGTCCGAGCTACAACACCCTTCATCTGTTTCCATGACAACGGCCGTTTCACTGTCACTACGGAAACAGGTTGCCTGGAAAGCAGCAGCCGTATCAGTAGCATCAGCCACTGAGCCGGTCTAAGACAGCTTGTGTGTGGTGCATGGGTGTATGTGTGTGTGTGTGTGAGTGTTTGTTTTCAAAAATAAAATATCAAGACCGGCAAAATTGTCCTGACTTTGGTAAGCAGGTCATAAAAAATGTCTATGTGGTTAATTGGCTCAAAGTCACACTGAAAATATGAGACAAATATCAACCTCATCAATTTAAATCTATTTTAAGAAAATAACACCCTTATTAATCAATCATATTTTTAGCAAAAGCATATGTGCCAATTACTCACAGCCCTAGAAACTTTTAAGAAGTATATTTTTTAAGCTCAGATCAGTGTTCAGGACTTTTTGAGCAGTTGTTGGTTTTCTTTTTCACCGGGAAATAAATATGAGGTGTCAGTGAGGCCAGATTTTCTTCATCGGTGAACATGGTGAACATTAGATAACACAAAAATAAAAAGACATATAAAGTGTTGACCCTCATAAATCCACCAATGGCTGTAAAAAATACCTGCACCTAAAATGCCCATATCCAATATTATATCAGTATTTAAGAAGTTTAAAACAACTGTGGCTGTACTAACCCTGCCTGGAAGAAGTATATTCTGCACCCACACAGTGAGGAGGATGGTTAGTGAGGCAAGAATTCCTCTATAAAAAGGATCACTGTTGGAGATTTACAGATGCTGGTAGCATTTTGTCTCCATAACTGCAACTATGTGCCATCATCATGCCAACAAAGTCTTTGGAAGAGCTTTGGCATAAAAAGAAGGGTGGTTATTAATATAAGATGTAATATTAATATAAGATTAATATTATATAAGATTCATCCGATTTCAAAGAGCTATATGTTTACAACTGTGAGGTGCTGAGGAACCAATCATAATCCAGTTGTAAGGGGGGTCATTGAGTTTCTGACTGTCAGTGGAAGACGGTTCCCTTCAGTCTGAGAGGAGATGAGACCCCTGAGCAGAACGTTCTGCGTTCTCCACGTCAATAAGAGTGAATCCGTCAGAACTGTCCAGTGTGATTTTCATGGGCAGTGAAGCTCCAGCAGCTCAGAGCGTTCGGCGCTGGTTCCACAGCACTGGATGATCTCCGAAATCCCACTGAAAGAGCCGTGAGAGCGGCGACGCCCGACACGCTCAGTCCAGTCTGGGATGAGTTTGACTGTGGTGTTGATGTCGTCTGTACAGCTGGAGGAGGTTCAGACTGAGACCTTGTAGAATTACATAATAAACTTTATGCTCATTTAAACTGTTTACAGTTCACTGCACTGATCTGTAATGATTTACAAGTGAAATCAATCGTTTTGAAATCTGATGAATCTTTTTGAATCACCCTGTACTGAAAAGAGCCCTTTCCCCACTGTTAAGTTTTCTCATTATAGTTTTGGAGACATCTCTGTATGTGAAGGCACCCAAATGGCTGTGATCCTGTGTGAATTCCTCAGTGGGCACGGCAATAAAATCCAGCATGCTTCTGTGATGTATTTCAACACATGGACTACAAGAACTCAAGAATACTTCAATAACCTGTTGTCTATGAAAGTACCCCATATGCTGCCTTCTAGACAACGTCTTTTTCAGGGACGCCCAGGCTTATTTCAGTATGACATGCATTAAAACAGCATGGCTGCATAATCACACAGTGTGCATGCTAGACAGGCCTGTCTGCAGTCTGGACTGCACCCCCACTGAGAATGTGTGGTGCATTATTAAGTGCAAAATACAACCGCCATATGGGAAAATGGCCAAGAAATCTACTTTGAAATCTGGATCACTTGGCATCTTTAGTCCCCAAACAAATGCTATTAAAAGGAAAGGTGGTAGCACAGCGGTAAACATGCTCCTGTGCTGACTTTTTTGTAAGATAGAATCTAATTTGGAATAAGCGTATGTTAGCCAAAGGGTACAACATCAAATATTATGTATTCAGTTTAATACAAGTCAAACAGAATTTACTGATCGCTGCTTTCTGTTTTCATTAGTTCCAGCCTCTTTAAAGCTGAGGGTTGTGTAATACATACACTGTATAAAACCAATCCTTTGTGTATGTGAGTGAGTGTGTTTGCATTTGTGTTTCCTACTAGCTAGAGAGTAGTGCTCCGTTCTATGACTTCGGCGCCCCTGGGGGAACATCCGGAGAGTGTTCAGAGACAGAAATGATTAAAGCTACAGTCACAGTGGAGAGGCTCTCCGGGCCCTGGCTTTTTAGCTATTATGTAAGCACGACTGTGGCTGTTTTCAGAGATGGTGATATAAGTGACCTCTTTTTGGCAGTGCTCTCTTGTTGCCACTCTTTCTACTACATGTAGTGGATAGCGGTTATTGGAAAATCCACCGCTCTTGCCGTGACAATGTTCATTCCTTCAAATGTCAAACTGAATTGAGAACAAAGTGGTCTGGGACGTCCACATTATGACTGTACTCAGACAAATTTATGATGCTCCAAACCCCACACAGTGCAAGTGCCCGGCCCTAGGAACAGGCATGAATGCCTATTTGAATACGTGGATATCTCATATCAAGATTCTGTATCATTAAAATGTTTGTCTTACTTTTTAAAAGTAGTAAACACTGTTAAGGTTTCAAAGCACACCATTGCTCCCCAGTTTGTACTATACATATTGTCGCTGTCCAAAAAGAATAAAAAACAAAAAAACTCTTTTTTTTCTGATTTTTTTATGCATCATTTGAATACAACTGTACTTTACAGTATGTGAAAGTTTCACGACGAATAGACCAAAACAGGTGTTCATTAACTTGCACTGACAGTTAAGAATGTTTTGCTTTACTGTTACTATTTTGGAGATTTTTCTTAAATTGTTTATTTCGCTCTTTATTTATATTTTTTTACACTAAGCCGATATTTTGAAACTAAGCTGCGAAAACAGCCTGTTTTTAATGAATTATTTTTGAGTTGTCATGCAGACCACCTCATTTACACTTTATGCATTCTCCTATTTAGCCAACTGCAGACAGATAAAAATAATCTTTTCTTTCCTAAATTATGACTTTTTTTAAAAACTGCTGTCGTGCTTTTCCAGCTGGTAAAAACAGCTAATCAGAAACTTTCTCCCACCGTCCCATGACAGATCTGCGAGATGTTCCACTGTTTGGTGAGTGTTTGCCCTGTTGTGACTATAAAGGACAGTTTAAAACAGCAACTGACCACTCAGGAACAAAAATCAGCCTTCAAACCTGAAAGAAGTAATGATGTGGCATTTATCGCGATACGTATCAATATCGATATGAAATGGATTTAGTTTATGGTGATAATATTTTTGGCCATATTGTCCAGCTGTAATGGTGGAAAATAGTCATGAACACATGTATCCTAATTGGTTTTATGTTACAGGAAACCATACAATCATTAAAACATTATAAAAACAGTTGCATGCAAATATATGTATCAAATTCCATGATTTTTTTTTTTTCAAGTCAACACATCCTCCACAGGGAACAAACTTAAAGTTTATATTTATTAGTTTAACACACTGAAAAAATAAAACAAATGCAATGTGCCTTAACCGTCTGTTTTATGTTTTATTTTTCCCCCAATATGTTTAATTCTGCAAATAAACACACTCACACACACACACACACACACACACACACACACACACACACATTATCTAAGTCGCTTATCCTTTTGGGTTGTGGGGGTACTGGAGCTTATCCCAGTGGTCATTAGGCAGAAATCAGAAAACACCCTGTACAGGTCGCCAGTCCATTGCAGGGCAGACAGACATACAATTACACATATATTCACAGCCAGGGGCTGTTTATGGTGTGTAATTGTCCTGACTGCATGTCTTTGGATTGTGGGAGGAAACCCACACAGACACGGGGAGAACAGGCGAACTCCACACAGAAAGTATGCTGGTCACCCGGCTGGGGAACTGAACCCAGACCTTTCTGGCTGTGAGGCAACAACACTAGCAGATCAACAGTAATTGTGAATTAAAATGTTTGTTCTCTGTGAATGGTGTATTAACTCCTGCATAAGACTGGAATACAACAGTAATGTAGAATATGGGCCTCAACTTTGTTTGAGCAATCAGGCGTTTGAATTAGGCGTGGGGAAAAAAACACGAAATGAATTGTGTATTATCTTGTATTTTGATATGTGAGACTGCCGGGAAGCACGCAGCTGATTTTAGTTTAGAAGAAAAAGATGACAATCTTGTCTGTTTGAGCAAAAACACAAAGATAAATCACTTCCACATCCCTCCGGATCTGACCAGCTAGTGAACTCCAACTCCCAGATCTGCCTTGGAGATCAGATGACTGATGACTCACCATCCACAACCAGTCCTCGGCCTCCTTCACCAGAATACTGATATGCTGCACCTGTCTTGTTTTTCCATGTGATCTGGAGTAGTCAGTATGTAAAGCCTGGCTTTAGGCAGCACTTTGTGAGGTATTGGGCTGTTTTCTGGATTTTCTGCCTGCTTTGATCTGGTTTGTCTCCTTTGTTATGTTTGTCTTTTTGTATTTTTGTATTGTTTTGGATCTGACCCATGCCTGTTTCTTGACAACGAGTTTGAATCACATTTTAACTAGTAAAGCCTCTTTTTCCCAATTCTATCAGAATTTCAGTTCTGGTCAGTTCTGTCATGTCCACTAAATTAACCAAAAGATTGCTTCTACACACAATAAATAACTTTAAACCTTTTTATTGATGCCTACATAATATATTTTATTGTTGGGATACTTGAATACCGTTAGTTCGAATCTGTGGAGGCAAAAAATTGTTAAACTGGACATCCCTAGTGTATAACACAGTCTCTGGCGGTCAGTCTGCTGTGGACATGCATCTGATGTGAACTTTTGTGCTGTTCGTGTTTACAGAAGCACTGCAAGGGGCAAGCTTTGATGGACCTGGTATGTGAACACCTCAACCTGCTGGAGAAGGACTACTTTGGACTGACCTTCCGTGATTCCGACAGCCAAAAGGTTAGGAACGCTTTTCAAAGACAGGTGTACTTTGATATAAAACTGACCCATCTGTGCTTCATCACTCTTTTTTCATCAAATTTTGGTCACAATACATACAGTACTGTATAAAAGGCAGAGACTACCCTTTCTTTTATTCAGTTCCCAGTTAAAATGGGTTTTAAATACAAGTTATTCATTTTCCAGTGTCGGAAAAACAGAATAATAGAAAAATATTCAACAGAAAATTACATGGAATCCTCCGGTACTTAGCATAATGTTAAATCTGTCCGCCCAAGAGATGTTTCTCCCAGAGATCTCACTGACCCTATGTGTATTAGTGGCCATGACATGGGTAAATTACACATCTGTAAAGGTACCACTTATGCTGCCTTCTAGACAACGTCTTTTTCAGGGATGTCCAGTCTTATTTCAGCATGATTTTTTCTGTTCGGTTCATGTTTTCTGCCTTCTCTCCTGACACTGAAAAATGAATAACCTAATAGTCATTTTGACTGGAAATGAAATAAATGAAAGGTGGCTTCTGACCGCTGCGTAGTTCTGTACATTTGGAGTGAATTATTCATTTCAAATTATATTTGTTTGCTTTTTCATGACCAAATGTTTTTCTTTTGAGAATAAAGCTCCAATGTAATTTTGAATACAGTAGGTAACAAAAAAAACCTGCCAACAAAATGGAGCAGCCAGCCCACATCCTTCTCCTCCCACATGGCACCTGTAAAATTACCACTGATTAACCCTTGTGTGGTGTTGATGTGTTTGTGTAAAAATACCAGATGTTTTAATTTTAAAATTGTTTAGAAAATATCACAGTGTCCAGTGTAGGGTTCTCCTTTCGCAGCTGTAGCCAGTCAGCAGCCTGTCCATGTTGCCCACCCTCTCTCTCTCACACACACACACACACACACACACACACACATATACAAACACACACACACTCCTATACGAACACACACACACACACACACACACACACACACACACTCCTATACACAAACACACACATATACAAACACACACACACACACACACTCCTATACAAAAACACACACACACACACACACTCCTATACAAAAACACACAAACACACACACACAAACACACACATATACAAACACACACACACACACACACACACACTAACAGCAGAACATGTAGGAGAACAGAGTGAAGGACACAGCACCTCCACACTTTTACTCCCCGCGGGTTCAGCCCAACACCACATGTGTAATGTAAGTGTGTGGGGGGTGAACAGAGTGAAGACCCTGAAAATGGGTTGTTTTATGTTCTTCACAGAAAATGAGCAAAGACGGAGAATCTGAGGCTGAAATGACAATAAATCACATCATTTTCTCTTTTGGGAAACTGAAAACACTGAAAACACACCCTACAGACCTGAACACCACACAAGGGGTAATAGAAAAACAAACCAGTACAGAATAATGAATCTAATAGCAGCAGTAATAATACAGTAATGCTGCTGGGAATAAAGCAATAAGTCTCCAGCCCTGTTAGCTGCACGTTCTGAAGACATTTGTTTTCTGTATATTGTATATATCGTATATGTTACAGGAGATAGTTTTGGGATAGAGTGGATGTATTTTTTTGTCGAGTAAGCAAGCGATTTCCTTTTTCACCCGGCTTAGTTTCGATCAGCTTGGTGATGTCACCATGTAAACAAAGAAACTCAATACTGCTGTAGTGATTCTAAACAGAGATCGATACGGTCTCTCATCGTGTTGAGTTGAGTTTTATCAGCGTTCTTTAAAGCTTGTCCGTTCTCACGTGCTGAGAGAGAATGGCAGAGCGAGGAGAGGCCAGTTGCGTACACTGTTTCTATTCTATTGGTGATTTTAAAGTTAACATCTGATGAAACAGTGGGGGAACAAACAGACCTCCTACGGTAGGCAGAAATGCGATGCATTCAAAAGGCTTGTTTACTCACCGTGGGACAGTGCATTTCGAGTCTGGAGGGGACAGGGTAATTGTTTTTGAAAGAGGCAATTTGGCGTAATTATGCCATTGGCAAGGATTAGATTAGTTAGCCAGATTCCAGTAGTGCTGCCAGGTGTTGTGTTTTTTTTAAAGACTGATTAATGCGTTTTAGCTCAGCTCGTCCTTTGATGAGGCCTCAGTCATGAAACTCATTTGACTTCCTGAGCCGTCTCGCTTGTGTAAGCGTGGTGTTGATTTTATGTCAGCCGACTACTCGATAATGCGTCATTTTCTGCCGTTGGTGATACGTACGTACGGAGTCTGAGAGGGGTCAATAGATCGAGCGTCCCGCTCTCCTACAAGGCGTCCAACATCAACACAGCAGCTTTTTGTTCAACATGTCTTTTGCGACATTTGTGCTGAACCAAGGCGATGGAAATGCAATTTCTCAGCCATCACAAAGTATATCAATCTCCTGCCAAGCGGGGGGAAAAGCACTCACTCCATTTATTATTCCACTGTGATATGTGACTGTGTTGTCGAGGACAGAGGAGGAATAATCAGCGCTTTAGCCTCGGAGACGAGAGAGAGAGAAAGCCAGCTTGCTGATAATTGAGTGTTCTTCGCTTTTGGCCAGGCACCAAGGAAGCCGGGCAGATAATAGATGCTCAGTGCGCATCAAGGTATTTAAGCATGTTGATGAATTAGCCAAGCTGTAATTGCGCCAATGTAGAGTGAATTGCAGAATTGGTACAGATTCAGTGGGACCGGTGGGGGTATGAATACTCTATGGGGTAGCAGGATAATTGTCAAAAAAAAGTAGCTTGTATTATTGATTAGGATTGCAATGATATCGAGCCCATCTCTGTATCTCTGTAGTGGTGCATGCATTCACGGCAGTATATTAAGCCTAACATGCCTGCAGTGTTGGTCGACCAGCAGCAGAGAAAATGCTCATGGAAAAAACTGCAACACCAGCATTTCACGTATCTCAATTTTTTATGTATTTTAGTTTTTGACAGAATTTGAAAATACCTGTTGCCCTTTACACTGTTTGTAAATTTCATGATGAATAGACAAAAAAAAATGACCTAATATGATTTGGAAAAAATTCTGGTTCCATTGACTTGCATTAAAAGTAAAGCAGGTTTTTCCTTCTCCTGTAAAGTCTCTTCCAACAATACCAATTTCATGATAAGGCAATGGTAGTGGGTGATTTTCAATGGTATGCAAAAAAAAAATAAGCCAGTTGACACAATGTGTAAACAGTCCAAATACACGAAGGCTTTGTTCACATTATCAGGATAAAGTGGCACAAATCCGATTTTTTTGTCCTAATGTGACTCAGATCTGATGTTTTCAAATCCAACCTGCTACGTTCGCATTACAAGCCTCGTTGCTCAGATCAGATTTTTTTCTCAAGTCCGGTCTCTCTGACTCGACGGTTCACACTCGTTTAGGTAAGCAACTCAAATCCGTCATTAATGTGATGAACTGGCCTGAACTGACCCTCATGAGCTCCTCCTACTCAGTGACGTCACGTGATTGAATCACTGCATCATCAGCACAAACTAACGAGCAGAACGAGCTTCGCTGAGAAGATCATTAACTCTGATCAGCTCTCAGCTTCATTATTAGAGCCAGACGGAGGAGAAAAAGGTGAGATGAGCTGCTTTTCCACCGCTGTTGCGTGGTAACGCTGAATGATGGCGCAGCGCAGTGGGAAAAAGCACATGAATTCCGATCTGAGTGTCACATTAAGGTCACATGGCCACGAATCGGATACGCATCCGATCTAGGACCACATGTGAAAGTGACTCAGGTTGGATTTGAAAAGATCAGATTTGTGTCCACACGGCCCTGAAAACACCAGATCTGAGTCACATTGGGGCAAAAAACTGGAATTATGCCGCTTCAAACTGCTAATGTGAATGTAGCTTAATGGTATTCCCTGAATGGCTGAGTGAGACTCATTAATTACTGTGTATTCAGTTACAGTCTGTGTTAATGTTATTCCAGGTTGTGATTGAGGGATAGCCGTTAGCCTTGGTTTAGCCTTTAGCATAGCTAAATAGTTAAACGCCGCATTCACGGCCAGTTTATTCATTTCTTACTGTATTTATTTAACTGCTTTATTGGGGCAGTCATGGGCTGGAGGTTAGGGAACTGGCCCTCTGACCAGAAGGTTACCGGTTCAATCCCCAGGGCTGACAGTCCATGACTGAGGTGTCCTTGAGCAAGACACCTAACCCCCAACTGCTCCCCGGGCACCGTGGATAGGGCTGCCCACCGCTCCGGGCAAGTGTGCTCACTGCCCCCTAGTGTGTGTGTATTCATTAGTGTGTATGTGGTGTTTCACTTCACGGATGGGTTAAATGCGGAGGTGGAATTTCCCCGTTTGTGGGATTAAAAAAGTATCACTTAACTTAAAGCAGTAGAACACACAAGGGGTGAGTTATCACCAATAACATCACGGCTGTGATGATCTACGGCCACCAGATGTTATTTTGTGATAATACACCCCCTCTCATCTTCTATTGCTTTTATATACTTGAATATGAATCATAAAACATTTTTAAAACTTAGAACTTGGCTGAGGTTTAAGGGTCGTTACTGGAAGGGGGAAAAGTTTTATTAGTGCATCCTTGATTGATTATACCTATACGAGGTGACTGCGTAAGCAAAAATGCACCATGTGCCATATTATGCATTAGATATCATGAGAATATGGTAACATGCCACATAGTATTAAATAGTATTAAATGGAACCTGCATCATTTATGTAGTGCTAAGATTTATGGAATGTATAGCCTCTTGATGTTGGCTCTGCACTTGTCAGGTCACATTTGCATCTCTGGCTAGTGGCTAAAAATCACTGTGGCAGTTTTAAACTTGGACTGAATAAAAATCGAGAGAGGAGTTTATGAAGGTCAGTGTGTTAACTGGACCAAGGCCAAATCCTCATAAGATCAGGAAACACTGTTGCACACTGGGAGGAGGATTAATCAGTAGGTAGTGTTTATAATTTCGTTTCAGCAGTCTCACAGGAGGGTGGGTAAGTGCATCTTTCTCTATCTTCATATATCTCTCAGTGGGAAATATGGTTATTGCTCATAAAATTGCATTTATTGCTGAGAGTGATGCTGGACTAATGCAAATGAAATCCCTGCTTTATATACAGTACATTAGTGTGTGCACACTGCTGTATTGTGTTAAGTGCTGATTAAA
Source organism: Pygocentrus nattereri (assembly GCF_015220715.1). Classification (NCBI taxonomy): domain Eukaryota; kingdom Metazoa; phylum Chordata; class Actinopteri; order Characiformes; family Serrasalmidae; genus Pygocentrus; species Pygocentrus nattereri. The sequence continues at coordinate 3,057,987 of NC_051231.1, read as the reverse complement.
TTTTAGACTAGCACTATTATATTAGTGATCCACTGATTATTTTGAGAATAATCGAGTAGTCAAAGATCAGTTTTAAAGATAAGGCTCAACAATAAAAACTGACTATTGAATACATTCCGTTACAACATTCCGAAGAACTACATTTTGTTATACAACAGTGAGTTCCGGCCACGCGAGCTGATTGGTTGAGAGCCGTTCTAACTGCTATTATTTCACCATAACATCACAAACACTGTGTCACTCTGCTGAGACGCTGTTGCTAAGCAACGACTCTGACAGCTGTAGGAGACGCTCGAGCCGTTTGAACGTTTTCACTTCTTACTTTGCCACAAACAGAAAACGGACGCTGTTAAGATCACATCTGACCGACAGCCGATTTGGTCCGCCTCTGAAGACGAGACGACACTAAATTCCCACACTGTCGTCACCACTGAGCAGCTTTTCAGTCGGCAGCTGTGACAGAAGAACAGCTGAACAACCTGGAATCAGCCAGAAATGAACCCAACACCATTCACCAAACTAAACGGGCTGTAAGAAGCTTTACAGACCGGCTGGAACAAAACAACATTAATACTGATCTGGACAAACTGACCAAACTGAGCTGAACCTGATATTGGCTCAGTTTTACGGCTCAGTCTGATTTGGTCCGACTCTGAAGATCAGACACGTCTGGCGATTGGTGTTGGGTTCATTTCTGGCTGATTCCAGGTTGTTCAGCTGTTCTTCTGTCACAGCTGCCGACTGAAAAGCTGCTCAGTGGAGACGACAGTTTGGGAATTTAGTGTAAGGAGCTGGAGAACGAACTGCCGGCTGAGCAGCGAGTGGGCGGAGCTCGTTACTCTGACGTAACAACAAGCTGCTCGTTAAGGAGCTCTAATTAGGAGGAAGGAACTGAACATTAAAACATATTAAACAGCCAGTTTATTCATTTCTTACTGTATTTATTTAACTGCTGTATTAAAGCAGCAGAGCACTTGAGGAGTGAGTTATCACCAATAACATCACGGCTGTGATGATCTACAGCCACCAAATCACAGCCATGATGATATTTCGTGATAACACACTCCCTCTGTGTTCTGTTGCTTAAGATTTAACCATGTCATAAACCTCTAATGGCAGGTAATATACATTGTCATTAGTTGTTCAGTAATTTAACATTGGCATGTTACCACTACCATTAATCCTCATGACAGACATGATGTTTAAAGTCAGGACAGCTTATGTCACATGCTAGTTTTTGCAGTCATGATATCAAACAAACATAAAAGAATGCAACCCATCAAGATATCAATTATACAATGGATAGAACAGTTCCAGTTCTCAAATCTATTTGGCTGTACTCAATGCCATTGATATACATCATCTGAATTTTGTATGAATAGATTAAGATTAAGAGACCCTTATTAGTCCCACAACAGGGAAATTTCCCCTCTGCATTTAACCCATCCATGCAGTGAAACCCCACACACACACACTAGTGAACACACACACTAGGGGGCAGAGAGCACACTTGCCTGGAGCGGTGGGCAGCCCTATCCGCTGCACCCGGGGAGCAGTTGGGGGTTAGGTGTCTTGCTCAAGGGCACCTCAGTCACGTACTGTCGACACTGGGGAACCGGCGACCTTCTGGTCACAGGGCCAGTTCCCTAACCTCCAGCCCACGACTGCCCCCAAATACACCAGGATATTAAAAAGTGTTCGTTTATGGGCCATGAAATATAGTAATGATGAGTGGGACCAGTCATAAATGCGTATATAACCAAAACTCATGTCCAGCATATCAGCGTCTACCCTGGGGAAGAGCTTGTGGATACTGTGGGGCTAACAGCAATGTAACATGTTCATCATGGTTTGACCTCTAAACCTTAAAATGACTGAAATACTCATTGATTCGCTTACTGAAAGTTCTATGCTGTAAAATTCAGAAGTTATATTTACCACTTACGACTGTCCCATGTTAAAACAAACAAACACAGTGACCAGGGTTAGCTTTGGCTGAAGGCACCTGAGTAGCTCCCGTAAGCTGTTGCCGTCCACCACGTCCTTCTCTGTCATTTTCCTCACACTGCCATCCATCATACTTTCAAAACTATTAGAAATGAAGGTTCTGTGCAGGAACATTTTTCCTTCATCAAGGTACAAACAGTGTAAATGTTCCCTCAAAGGTTCTACAGTGGGTTTAAGGTCTGATTGTGGAGCTTAAATCAGGTTCTTCAGGTGAAAAGTTGGTATTTGTTCCTTTTCATAACCGAATGTTTTAAAACAGAGCAGTAGAGTAAAAGCCTGGAGGCGAGGCGAGGCGGGGTGTGTGGAGTCAGTCCAGCTTAGAACATCATTTCAGTGGATGATGGTTCAGTTATGTTCCCTGGCTGAAGGTACTGAGATGGAGCCTTGAAGGTCCCGCTTTTGATGCGATACATTGTTGTGTTTGTGTTGTTGTCTTCTCTCGTTTTTACCTGTGGATGCAGCGGCCCTCAGACATGCAAATTCAAAAATGCTCCTCAAGCCATTCGTGTTGTTGACTTTAAATGGAATAAAATGAATTCAAAGCTAAGTTAAGTATTTTTTTTATAAAATATGCTGTGAGTCGCCTGTTAAGGCTTGTAGTAGTGATTTAATTTTTAGTGATAAGAGTTTTTTTGGGACAGATCACACACAGAGGCTCAATGATAAGGCTTGGCTCACGGGTTAGCACAAATTGAATATTATACTGAAGGATGTTTGATGGCAATAGAAGACCAGGTTGGGCAGGTTTTGACTGAGTTCTTTTTTATGCTCTTTCAACACGTCCTCAGTGATCAGATTCATCTGCTTGGGGAGGAAGTAATGCTACAAAATGTTCCGCGTGTTGTGTGCAGTTCCACATTTTCACCAGGGAGGTCTCCAAATCCTCAAATCTTACATAGTGCAGCTTTAATCTTAACATTTAATCCCCACGTAAACATTTAATGTACATTCCTACATTGTCAACTAGTCACTGCCAATTCATGGAGAAGCTGATCAGTGTTATTTGTTTTGATTAAGTAAGTGGGCCGATTCACATTGATTGCATTCAAAGTTAAAACAGTGATTGGTATGAACTGCCAAACAAATGTGCTTTATGCACCGATCAGGCATCACATTATGACCACCTCCTTGTTTCTGTGCTCACTGTCCACTTTATCAGCTCCACTTACTGTATAGCTGCACTCTGTAGTTCTACAGTTACAGACTGTAGTCCATCTGTTTCTCTGATACTCTGTTACCCTGTTCTTCAGTGGTCAGGACCCCCATGGACCCTCACAGAGCAGGTGGTGGATCATTCTCAGCACTGCAGTAACACTGACGTGGTGGTGGTGTGTTAGTGTGTGTTGTGCTGGTGCGAGTGGATCAGACACAGCAGTGCTGCAGGAGTTCTTAAACACTGTGTCCACTCACTGTCCACTCTATTAGACACTCCTACCTTGTCGGTCCACCTTGTAGATATAAAGTCAGAGACGACAGCTCATCTGCTGCTGCACAGTTTGTGTTGGTCATCCTCTAGTCCTTCATCAGTGGTCACAGGACGCTGGATATTTTTGGTTGGTGGACTATTCTCAGTCCAGCAGCGACACTGAGGTGTTTACAAACTCCAGCAGCACTGCTGTGTCTGATCCACTTGTACCATCACAACACACACTAACACACCACCACCATGTCAGTGTCACTGCAGTGATGAGAAAGACCCACCACCCAAATAGTATCTGCTCTGTGAGGGTCCATGGGGGTCCTGACCACTGAAGAACAGGGTAACAGAGTATCAGAGAAACAGATGGACTACAGTCTGTAACTGTAGAACTACAGAGTGCAGCTATACGGTCAGTGGAGCTGATAAAGTGGACAGTGAGTGTTGAAACGAGGAGGTGGTCAGAATGTGATGCCTGACCGGTGTATGTGTTGTATATTTCAATGTGTTTCATCTTTTAAGCACAAGCTTAGTCTTTATGAAGGCGGCGATGTCTGATATTGGAAATGAAGTCGCTGCTGCTGCATTACAGCTTCTGTTGATTGGCTGTGATCTGCACTGATAGACCAAGCGCAGTGAAGCTAATTTGGGAGCGCTGTGGAAAAAAGCAGATGCCGAGATTTGCATTCATCCCCGCCCGCTGGATCTCTCAGCAGAGCAGAGGATTGCGCTTCTTCCCTTCAATTAAAGCATATGGAGAGGCCTCCACCGGAAACACTCCACGCAATTAGCGAGAGACGGAGAATCAAAGGCAGCGCACTGCATATTAGCCACGTGTCAGAAGCACAAACACTGATGTGAATTCTCTGTTCTGTTCTGCAGAATTGGCTGGACCCCTCCAAGGAGATCAAGAAGCAAATGCGAAGTGAGTGCATGACAGCTTGTAGCTTGATGCATGTGCATTCTGACACACACACTACTGACCCAAAGGAACACACAGTGACCTGTTCATCAGACACACTCGTCTTTGTCTGTACTTGCTGGCCATTTTATCAGAAACACCTACAGTCAAATGTAGGTTTACAATTAGTAACTGTAGCTCGTCAAGTGGTCTTTATTGTTTTCACTTGCATGCCTTGAAATGAAATGTTGTTCTTCAGGCTGTGTAACACACACCAGCAGTGCATTACAACAAGTGCAGGGTATCTCGCTGCTCTCGGAACAAAACCTCGTATCTCTGGTTATGTCCTTTTTCAGTTTTTGACATGATTTGAAAATTCAGTTCAACTTCAATTCAACTTTATTGTCATTATACAATACAGGGTAGTACAGTATAATGAAACACTATCAGGCTGTAATAGGAGATAAATAGCAAACAGTGCAAAGACAAAAGACAGTAAAAGACAGACAAAAGTACAGTCAGTAAGTACAAGTATCAGACGCATGTGCTGGTGAACTGCAGTGCAGTACAGTACAGTAAATACAGAAGTACTAGTGGTGTAAACAGTGATCTCTATATAAAGTGTACAGTGCAGGTAGAGAGTAGCAGCATAATGTTCAGGTAACATCTTAAATAAACAGTTACAGTATAAATATATATATATACTAGAAATAAGGCTAATCAGAGATGAAGTGCACAGCATACAGTCCTCTGAGCTAGAGGAGCTCAGTGTGTGGTGTGCTGGGTGATCAGGCTGGTTGGTAACAGACTGTAGTTACTTAAATCATGTAGTTAGCACTTAAATGAGCATTGAAATAAGTATTGTTTGCAATATATTGTGCTGCACTTATATATCATATTTTATTGTATTGCACTGTCTATTATAGTTTACTTTATTGTTGAATGCACTGTGTATGGTAGCTTACTGTATTATATTGTATTGAATGGCTCTGAGTTCAGCTCTGCTCCTTCTCTCTCTGTATCTACAGTGACTGTGTTTCTATCAGTATCTGAGCTCAGGACCGTCTCTCGCTCTAACTTACTGGTAACTATCAGAGATACTTTCTCTAGACAGACAGAGCTCTTCTTGTAAGCCGCTCTGGATAAGAGCGTCTGCTAAACGCTGTAAATGTAAATGTAAATGTAGTGTTGCTCTTTTCATTGTTTGTAAATTTCATGATGAATGGACCAACAGAAACAGCTTGGAAAGACGTCCGGTTCCATTGACTTACATTGAAAGTAATGTAGGTTTTTTCCTTCTCCTGTAAAGTTACCGTTTTGGAGATACGAGGTTTTGTTCCGACAGCAGTGACAATTAAATGGGCCTCATATGTGGATCATTCTACCAAATTTGGTTGAAACAGAACTCAGATTTTTACCTGATTTGGACGTTAGTCTGAAATGCTTTCGCTTTTAAGGGACTTTGTACCTTAATTGTGTTTATTTCATTAAAGCAAATCAGCAAACGCAGCTTTGACCAGCTGTACGCACATAAAATAAAATCATCATACTTTTTATTAAAACACAAAGTTTGCTTAATTCCAGAAAATGTGTGTTTCAGTTGAGACCATTCTTAATGTTACACCCTGATTTTCAGACTTTGGGACACAATTGCTTCAAAACAATGGGGTCTATCTGCTCACCATGTGGCCACGAAGGACAGGGATGCAGCCTCGCTTCCTGCTCTAAAATGCAGGGGTGTGGCTAAAATGGGTTAGCAGTAGTAGTACTAACTAAAATTAGGGTTTGGGACAGTAATAGAAAGTACCCTCCAAATGATGATTGCGCATGTATTCATGTTAATACTATAGAAATGAATGCCCTGCGTTTAAACAGATCATAACAAAACTCTTGTAAATATCTAAGATTTGAGTATATAGTTGTTGTTTTAAATTGTTTTTTTATTGTGCAACCACAGTTTGAGCTATTTTATTAGAATTATATGTATGTATGTGTCATTGGAATAAAACCTTGTATCTCTAAAATGGTCACTTTAAAGGAGAAGCAAAAAAACGGAGTTTAATTTTAACGGCAGTCAATGGAACCAGAATTTTTCCCCAGTCGTTTTTGTGCCGTTCCTTTTGGTCCATTCATCATGACATTTATACACAATGTAAAGGACAATAGGCATTTTCAAACTGTGAAAAACTGAAAAACAACCAAACTGAAGATCTGAGGTTTTGTTCCCACAGCAGGTGTGTATCGCTGCTGTCAGAAGAAAACTTCTCCTTTTTTGTCGCTTTTCTGTTTTTCACATAAATTGAAAATGTCTATTGTCCTTTACATTGTGTGTAAATTTCATGATGAATGGACCAAAAGAAATGGCCCAAAGCGACTGGGGAAAAATTCTGGTTCCATTGACTGCCATTAAAAGTGAAGTTGGTTTTTCCTTCTCCTGTAAAGTGACCATGCTGGAGACACGAGCTTTTGTTCTGACATCAGCAATATAAATATATATATATATATATATATATATATATATATATATATATATATATATATATATATATATATATATATATATATGAAAGGAACTCTATGGAAAGATTGGGGTAAAAGTGTCCTGTAGCAGCATTCAGAGAATTTAAGGAAGTATAATTCTGCAGTATTAGTTAAAGAGCATGTGATCAGTCTGTGGTTGGTGTTGGAAAAGGTAGAGATTACTCCAGGTGGATGTTCAGGGAGCATCACTGTGGGTCGAACCTGTTGCAGAACCTGGTGGTGATGGAACGAACGCTCTTGTGATCTGCTGCCAGATGGTGTGAGTGTGAAGAGTCTCTGAGGGTGGGGGGTTAGGGTTAGGGTCCACCGTTCTAGTGGCCTTGCAGATGCAGGGCTCGTGGTAGGAGGTATCGATGGCAGGTAAAGAAACACCTGATAATCTTCTCAGCTGTCCTCACAATCCACTGTAGGGTCCTGCAGCCTGAGATGGTTCAGTTTCCATAAACAGACAGCAAGACAGCTGGTCAGAACGCTCGCTCTGCTTTAGATGCTCTATGTATCAGCCCACCTCTACCTCATCCATCAACAGAAAGAGACCACCATAGGACCACTGCTCACTACATCAGGCACAGTGGCGTTGTGCAGGTTTTTCATCATGGTGCTCACTTACTAATAGAACCAGAAGATACATGGAGCTCCACCTTGCTGGTGTTCAGGTAGAGTTAATATAACGTACTTTTTTAATGGAACAAGCATTTCATGCATTACAGTTTAAAATCTTGCGAACGCATTAAGTTTATGGTCTTAGTAAGAATGATATTACTTGAATTATGACTCATATGAGTTTCCTGGACACGTATTAAGCCTAGTGCTGAATTCTAAATGGGATTTCCCTTTGAAAGGAATATGTAGCTCAGGATTGGCTTAATCCCTGTCTGGGAAATCAATCCTAAGGCTGACTTTAAGAGGCTATTAGTTACACTGGAGGCATTTAACCTCTTATTCTCCAGGCTATATTTTGGTTTGCCCATCTAAATTTACGTGACCAAATAGTAAGGCAAAATATTTAGTAACTGCATGAAATAAATAAAGTACATTTTAATTTTGTTTATTTATTTATTTAGGTAAAAGCCCCTCAAATGAACAGAACGTGTGTGTTATGATCTCCACATGTCACTATACGCTTATAATTTGCTGCTGAAAAGCCAAAAATCTCCGCCGCTCTTTGTGTTGTTGTCTAAAAGTGATGTTTCCAGAGCAGATCACTGAAGAGACGCCGTCTGTTTATAGTTTAGAGCCCAGATTTGGGGAAAAACGGGTCGACTTTCAGTAGAAAAACAAACTGAGTTCAGCTTCTTTTATTATAAGGGTTTAAAATGACGTCACCGTCTATTAGACTGGAGAGAAGAGCTACAGCCTCACACGACGCCCAGCTTCTGAATGGAGCTTATGGAATATGAACGTTATGAAGAACATGACCGAGCACGCTTTGGACCTACCGGAAGAGGAGCTGAAGAGGTTAAAACACACAGTCGTATGTGAAAGTTTGGGCCAAATGACATGTTTCCCTGAATTTCTAAGTGAAAATAAGTACAAACCAAAAGCAGAATGAGCATATATTTGCATATATTTGTATTGTTTTTCATTTTAAACGGGTCAAACAGAATTTATTAATCACTGATTCCTGTTTTTATTAGCATTTCACATTCTGGCCCAGCCTTTTTGGAATGTCTTACACTACAGAGAACACACTTCTGGATTTTTTAAATGCGCAGCTGCTGTTTCTTTGCTGAATTGAATGTATTGGGAAAATTGTGACATATTGGGAAAATTGTGACATAAGATATAAAATATAAATAAAAATGTATTATTATTGCCGGGAGAGGATGTTTACTTATTTCTACTTAGAAAATCAACAAAACGTGACTTTAACAAGGCGCTTCTGGTTTTTCAAACAGCTGCATATTATTTTGTCTATATATGTTTTCTGTGCACCTCCTTGTACATAATTCGTGTGCCTGTGCTCTGCTGGCAACTGTTGAAGCGTCCATTGAAATATGAAAGTCAGGGCTTGGAGAGCTCCAGCCTCTTATGAATAAGCCGAATTTGATTTTTGTTCAGGAGCAGCTTTGCAAGCTTTACGTTTTATTCATTACGATGTCGTGTTGAGGCGGCTGTTTTTGTATTACTGACTTTCGTTTGATGTACTTTCCAGTTGGTACAGATTGGAATGGGTTTTGGAGAGCAAGTTGGAAGGAAAGCAATGAGCAGTAAAATTAATAAATAAATAATTCAGTCCCGCGACCCTGACGGAGAAGCGGCTTAGAGAATGGATGGATGGATGGATGGATGGATGGATAGATAATCTCAGTATAGCTTAATGGAAGTAAAAAGTCATTTGTAACAGATTTTTATGAACAACTGTCCAGTCATTGTTTATCAGAGGTCAGTTTGTGACCGGAGTCACTTGTGGCTGGATGTTTTTGGTTGGCACGCTATTCTAAACCCAGCAGTGACACTGATGTGCAACCCTGCGTTCACACCGGCAGCGACTTTTCACGTCTTGTTGCCCAAACTGTGGTCGCTCATCGCCTGTGGGCGTTTCTGAACTCTAGCGGACCGTTGGTTGCCATGGTTTCACTGACAACAAGCACAAATCAGCTGCGTTCCCACTACAAATAAAAATCCTAGTGAGAAATCGTGCTTATTTGTGCTTTTTTTTTATTAATGCCCGTGTCTGTGCAGTCAGTGTGTGAGGAAAACAGTATTTGGTCTGTTTGCGGGGAAAGCATCGCCGCCATCATTCAATCTCTAGTAGGAGCAGTTACCTAGGAACCAAAAAAAGGAGCATACTGTTTCACAGTGGCAGAGCACTAAGCCGCTCAATGCTCAGTTCCAGTTGGTATTCGCTACGCCGGTTTATGAGGAGCATGGCCTCTTCTTATTTCCCTCGTTATATCAAATACAGGAGTGCTAAACAGCAGAGGGCGCCCGCGAGCGAGTCTTTAATGAATGGGAGTGAATGGAGCTCAGTGGCTAAAAACAAAAAGTTGAAACTGTTTCTAATCACTGAACCAGAGCTTTCCTTTCATTTTACTGCTACTGAGTGCTAATTGGTTGGCGAGCGGAGCAGCTCATTGGCTGTTCGCGCTCTCAGACGTCATGATTGTACATGAGGCGCTGTTTTAAACCCCTATATAGCTCGTGAATATAACAGCGGTGGTAAAATGTTTTTAGGAAATGATTGAATTCTTTTACATTAAAACTGTTTCAGCATTTATAAACTCTGATGCTCAAATGCTCCATATCATCCCATTCATTCTGGCCTCGCTCGGGAGCGCCCTCTAGCGTTTGAGAAACCCAGAAGACATTACAGAGTGGAAATTCTCCTGTTGCCGGAAATCACCAGCTTCCATCGACAGTGAATGACCTCTGGCCATCTTGTCGCATTGCGTTGCTGCTGCTGTGAATGCAGGGTAAAAGCCCAGCAGTGCTGCTGTGCACTTGTACCATACATTTGTACCGGTACCATTACATTCTACCCTGTGAAACAGCTGTGCTGAGAGTGGTCCACCACCCAAATGATATCAGGGCTCCGGTGGTCCCATAATAATCGTTTCCAATGATGAACGAGGTAGGGGAGGTGATAAATTGTGTAGAAACAATTGGGCTGCAGTCACTGTATAAGTGCTCCTATCTGGTACTTGTTTCTAATAAAATGGCCAATAAGTGTAGACACAAGGTAGGTGGATGTGATAAACTAGCAACACAATATATATACACATATACGAAAACATGAAACATGCTGTTTCACCCCTCACCCTGCTTCCTGCAGCACTCTGAGCTACGCCGGCCCTTTAATTCGGCCTTTAGATGCTGTTTTTCCAGGGAGAATGACTAAGCAGTAACTCAGGCAAAGGACCCTCATTCTCTCTGACCTTCACTTTTATGAGGTGGCACTGGGGTGATGTGCATGGATCCTCGGGGAGGGAGGCGGGGAGGGCTGCGGGGGGAAAACGTTTTTATTATATCAGTCCACTGAGCCTGCATGTGAAATGTATTGAACCAATTTTAAGCTCCCATCACCTTGCGTATGTCGCTGTGTCTGTGTCCTCAGCTTCTCCCTGGCATTTTGCCTTCGCTGTCAAATTCTACCCTCCTGATCCCTCTCAGCTCATGGAGGACATCACCAGGTAGGAGAGCTCCACTGCACCCACCTTATCACCGCATTATCATTCATGGCTCTGTGACATTGAGGTTTGGAGGTGGTGGAATATCTCAAATACACCACCTTGTTCTTGTGAAAAACCCACTGATTACAAATCTGTAGCCCTCAGTTGTTTTGGTTTAAGTTTGTAAGGCAGTGATGATGTTATTAGACTTCATACAGCAGTGAGTTCCGGCCACGTGAGCTGATTGGTTGAGAAGCGTTCTAATAGCGCTGTATTTCACCATAACATCACAGGGCTTTTCACAAACACTGTATCACTCTGCTGAGACGCTGTTGCTAAGCAACGACTTTGATAGCTGTAGGAGGCGCTCAAGCCATGTGAACCATTTGGGCACGAACAGAAAACGGACACTGTTAAGATCACATCTCACCGACAGCCGATTCGGTCCGACTCTGAAGACGAGACGACAGTAAATTCCCAAACCGTCGTCACCACTGAGCAGCTTTTCAGTCGGCAGCTGTGACAGAAGAACAGCTGAACAACCTGGAATCAGCCAGAAATGAACCCAACACCATTCGCCAGACGTGTCTGATCTTCAGAGTCGGACCAAATCAGACTGAGCCGTAAAACTGAGCCAATAATAAACAGAAAAGCTGCTCAGTGGAGACGACAGTTTGGGAATTTAGTGTAAGGAGCTGGAGAACGAACTGCCGGCTGAGCAGCGAGTGGGCGGAGCTCGTTACTCTGACGTAGCAACAAGCTGCTCGTTAAGGAGCTCTAATTAGGAGGAAGGAACTGAACATTAAAACATATTAAACGCCGCGTTCACGGCCAGTTTATTCATTTCTTACTGTATTTATTTAACTGCTGTATTAAAGCAGTAGAGCACTCGAGGAGGGAGTTATCACCAATAACATCACGGCTGTGATGATCTATGGCCACCAGATCACAGCCAGGATGTTATTTCACGATAAAACACTTCCTCTCTGGTTCGAGTGCTTAATTGACATTGATTCTATTTTAATTTGTTAAAGGAATGTTATATTTTTCAGTCTAATCAGAGTGAATCTAAATCTGTAGCACATGATCAACCATACAGAAAAACTATTGACGTAAAACCCACCTCTAATTGAAATCGTTGGGAAGGCGTTTCAGCACCTGCCTGTTGACTTCTAATGTAAGCGTGATCCAGGGAAACATGATGAAAGCATCGTTTGAGTTAATCGACCTTATGATAAAGACTGGGCTGAGAAAAGGAAATAGACAACAAGGATTCTTTGCAAATCTAGCAAGGAAGCTTCCGGTGTTCTCTGGGCAATGGACTGACCACCCCAAAGCCCGGTCCTCGACACCGCTGAATGTGTTTGGGACCATTTGAGTTTATAAGAGGCAGAAAATGCAGCCAGTTTCTAAGGTTGAACTTTGGATGTGTGGAAAAACATCCCTGCAGATTTCTTTAGAAAGTGAGTGCAAGTCTCCTGAAAAGAATTGACGCTGTAATAAACAGAACTTAACGTTTCTCTTTAACTACTTTTCTGTTAAATATATCACTGCTGTCGGAACAAAACCTCGGATCTCCATTTTTGTCGTTCAGTTTTTGACCTAATCTGAAAATGCCTGTTGCCCTCCACTTTGTGTGTGAAGTTCACAATGAATGGACTGAAAGAAACGGGCCAAAATGACTTGGACAAAATTCTGGTTCCATTGACTCGTGTTAAAAGTAAAGAAGGTTTTAGTCCTCTCCTGTAAAGTTACCATTTTGGAGATACGAAGTTTTGTTCCAACAACAGTGAAATGTTTTCTGCATTTCTCCTGACCCTGTAAAATGAATGACTTTTATTATTTTTATATCATTTATAAGTCTCTGACTTTTGCACAGTACTGTTTATGATGTATAAAGCTGCTGGTCAGATGTTTGGAATGTGACACTGAGTGCGTATACATGCACTTAATAATCCGATCGTAATCAGATTTCTGCATTATTTAAATGGTCAAATGGTACTCCTATCTAGAAATCTGATTAAGAAATCCGATAAATAGGCTGGACTTCAGCTCAGTAATCAGATTTCTCTTTCTATATACTTGTACTCTGATTTCTATCAGATTTCTCAATCTGCGTATGCTTGAGATCAGACAGTGGATATCAAGAGACTGATGCTGAAAACAAACAGGAAATAAAGGATTTAAATATTCTTCGTCTTCTAGATGATGTATGTTGATATTTTCAGGTAAAGTGACTCGATGCTTGAAAAAGAAGCTGCGGTATGAAGTTACGTTACGTTTATGTCGCGTCTTCTTCTCTGAGATTATTCGCTGGTTGTGAAGCAGAAATCTGATTACTGTCTGACTCCTGTAGATCTGGAGTTTCCCCATTATCTGATTACCGTCTGACTCATGCAGACCTGGAGTTTCCCAATTATCTGATTACTGTCTGACTCATGTAGACCTGGAGTTTCCCTGTTATCTGATTACTGTCTGACTCATGTAGACCTGGAGTTTCCCCATTATCTGATTACTGTCTGACTCCTGTAGACCTGGAGTTTCCCTGTTAACTGATTACTGTCTGACTCCTGTAGACCTGGAGTTTCCCCAATATCTGATTACTGTCTGACTCCTGTAGACCTGGAGTTTCCCCATTATCTGATTACTGTCTGACTCATGTAGACCTGGAGTTTCCCTGTTATCTGATTACTGTCTGACTCATGTAGACCTGGAGTTTCCCCATTATCTGATTACTGTCTGACTCCTGTAGACCTGGAGTTTCCCCATTATCTGATTACTGTCTGACTCATGTAGACCTGGAGTTTCCCTGTTATCTGATTACTGTCTGACTCATGTAGACCTGGAGTTTCCCCGTTATCTGATTACTGTCTGACTCATGTAGACCTGGAGTTTCCCCATTATCTGATTACTGTCTGACTCATGTAGACCTGGAGTTTCCCCGTTATCTGATTACTGTCTGACTCATGTAGACCTGGAGTTTCCCCATTATCTGATTACTGTCTGATTCCTGTAGACCTGGAGTTTCCCCGTTATCTGATTACTGTCTGACTCATGTAGACCTGGAGTTTCCCCGTTATCTGATTACTGTCTGACTCATGTAGACCTGGAGTTTCCCCATTATCTGATTACTGTCTGACTCATGTAGACCTGGAGTTTCCCCATTATCTGATTACTGTCTGACTCATGTAGACCCGGAGTTTCCCCGTTATCTGATTACTGTCTGACTCATGTAGACCCGGAGTTTCCCCGTTATCTGATTACTGTCTGACTCATGTAGATCTGGAGTTTCCCCATTATCTGATTACTATCTGACTCATGTAGACCTGGAGTTTCTCCATTATCTGATTACTGTCTGACTCATGTAGACCCAGACTTTCCCCATTATCTGATTACTGTCTGACTCCTGTAGACCTGGAGTTTCCCCATTATCTGATTACTATCTGACTCATGTAGACCTGGAGTTTCTCCATTATCTGATTACTGTCTGACTCATGTAGACCTGGAGTTTCTCCATTATCTGATTACCGTCTGACTCATGTAGACCTGGAGTTTCTCCATTATCTGATTACCGTCTGACTCATGTAGACCTGGAGTTTCCCCATTATCTGATTACTGTCTGACTCATGTAGACCTCACATTTTTATTAAATTACTATTACCGTAAAATGAAAATGCTTGAATTTTTGACTGTAATAAATTCATTCTGAAGAATATATTTTGTCCCCTCATGTAACCAAAAGGCACTGCTTTTAAAATGGAAATAGACAAATGTGATGAATCATAATTAACTGCAACACACACATTTTCTAAGCTGCTTATCCTTCTGGGTCACGGGAGTGCTGGAGCCTATCCCAGCGGTCATTGGACGGAAGGCAGGATACACCCTGGGCAGGTCGCCGATCCATCACAGGGCAAACACGGAGACATATACGTTAAAAGAATTCTGTAATTGTGATGAATTATTTTTATAATTTGACAGCCCTGCTTAAAAACTGATAAGTGAATACATTAAATGTGTCTGATGAATTTGAATGTATTCTATATTAACTGAATTGATTGTGTTTGTTGTAGATTACTGTATACGTATGTTGGACATATCGCTGCAGTCGGAATAAAACCTCATATCTCTAAAACGGTGACTTTACAGGAGAAGGAAAAAACAACATGCTCAACTTTTAATGGAAGTCAATTGAACCAGAATTTTTTCCAAGTAATGTTCATTTCTGTTGGTCCATTCATCACGAAATTTACAGACAATGTAAAGGCGAACAGTCTTTGTCAGAAACTGAATGAAATGGACATTTGAGCTTTTGTTCTGACAGCAGTGATATGTAACCTTTCATAAGGCCATCAACCATTACTAGTGCCTGTCTGAACATCCTCCTCTTGCTCTCTTTCGTCCTCCATCTCTCTCTCAGGTACTACCTGTGTCTTCAGCTGCGTGACGACATTCTGTCCGGCCGGCTCCCCTGCTCATTCGTCACCCACGCCCTGCTGGGCTCCTACACTGTGCAGGCTGAGCTCGGAGACTACGATCAGGATGAGCACGGCTCCGACTATGTCAGTGACCTCCGATTTGCCCCCAATCAGACTCGGGAGCTGGAGGATAGAGTCATGGAGCTCCACCGCACCTACAGGTGGAGGAAATACAATACACATCATATTCCCACCAGACTGGCTGTTGTTGTGTTCAGCACGTTTCTGTAAGACCCTCCATTCAGCCTATAGCAGTCCAGCCCTGTCCATCCACACTGAAGTGATGTGGAGTGTTGTTACTGCAGATAATCTGTAGCTGTTGGAGTTATTGGAGAGGAAGATGTGGAGAAAACGATTAAAGGGGCTTCCCAAAGTGGGGCCTGCCGGAAAGTATCCCTACTCCCTCAAGCACAGATTTTTACTCTATTTGTTATTACTAAATTTGATTCCTATTTTCCTTTGAAGTATATATTTTACATTATTTTAGCAAGAAAAAAAACAAAATAAGGCTACATAATCTGAATAAACTTGATTTGAGATCTACCCCTCTTTTTATTGGTCTGAAATCTACTGAAATTTGATCTGAAATCTACTGACCTTCTTTATTTGTATATTATGTTGTACTTTTGGTTCTTAGCCCACCAAAATACACGGTTTTGGCCCAAAAACGTTTAGGCACGCCTGGATTAAATGTTGTTCTGTTCCTGGCTTTCGGAAAGCAAATGGATCGTTGCATTTTCTGCAGGATCCATACATTCAACGCTAGCATCTGAAGGTTATTTTTCTAAGGGTCATTTAGGACATTCGGCCAAACTTTACAGTTTATTCCAGACTACTTTAAAGGCTACGTTCACCTTACCAGGCTGAAGAGGCACGATCAGACTTTTTGTGACTCAGATCTGATGTTTTCACTTTCATATGTGGTCCTACATCAGATGCCTGTCTGATTCGTGGCCATGTGACCTTAATGTGACTCTCAGATCGGAATTCATGCACTTTTTTAAAACTGCGGCGTCATTCAGCGTTACCGTGGCAACAGCGCTGACCAGACGTTAAAGCCTGTAAACGGTGGAAAAGCAGCTCATCTCACCTTTTTCTCCTCCGTCTGGCTCTAATAATGAAGCTGAGAGCTGATCAGAGTTAATGATCTTCTCAGCGAAGCTCGTTCTGCTCGTTAGTTTGTGCTGATGATGCAGTGATTCAGTCACATGACGTCACTGAGTAGGAGGAGCTCATGAGGGTCAGTTCAGGCCGGTTCATCACATTAATGACGGATTTGAATCACTGACCTAAAGGAGGGTGAACCGTCGTGTCAGAGAGGTTTGAGGAAAAAATCAGATTTGAGCAACGACGCTTGTAATGTGAACGTAGCCCAAAGTACAGGACACAATACAGGGCAGTCAGTCAGAGGTGGGTTATATATCAGTCTCAAAGGCAGAATAACAAAAACAACCTGTTAGAGGATAAAGAGAGGCTACAGAATAGTAAAGCTGCATATGTTGACAAACACCACATGTTGTTGAGCATCTGTCCCCCTTGTCTGTGCTGAGCCAATGCCAACTGACTCTTTGGCTCCTACTGAGTCACGGAGTCAATAAGCCACGCAGCTGGGTCTTCGTGATTGGCGTGTGGTGTTGAAGCTCCTCAGGCTCAGGGCGAGTTCTCTGTTCCTAACCAGAAATAAAACACACTGGACCCCCCTCCCACCCATCCCCAACTACCCCCACCCCCCACCCACACCCACACCCGGCTGTCGTATTTATTCTGTTATCAGCAATGCCGATTGGACGATTTCCCGCTGGTTTAATCCATGACTCATTTTATCTCGTGTTTCAGGGGAATGACTCCTGCTGAGGCAGAAATGAACTTCCTGGAGAATGCCAAGAAGCTGTCCATGTATGGGGTCGACCTGCATCATGCGAAGGTACAGCAAAACAGCTTTATTCTAATAATGCTGCCTGGTTCTGCTCTCCAAGCAAAATCTTCTTTCGTTCTACATAGCTGGCTACATAATATGCTACATGCTGCTTTGAGCAACATTATAAGATGGGATGCACATTTCAACTAATTGTGCAATTCAGATACTCACATTTTAAAAAGATGCACACTACACTGTGAAGGTTTTAGGCGTCTAAGCACATTTTTAAACAGTTTATCTCAGCAGTGAGTTTATCACAATATACATTAGAATAAAGTCGTATTCATAATTCAGATAAACAGAAAAACAATAAAAAGTAACAAGAATTTCTTGGGTCCATATTTTTCCTCGACACCTTCACATCATTATTAATTCATATTCTGTAAATTTTGTTTATTCAAATATTAACACTTTTCTCAGCAAATAAACACAAACTACACAAATAAATACATTTTGAAAATGTGTCTTGGGTGCCTAAGACGTTCACACAGGACTGTGTGTTATTAACATATCCCAGTATGTAATATCTCAACCAGTATGTTATATAATATTTAATATAGTCGAGATTTAGCATTCAGTTACTGTGTGCAGCCAGCAGAAGAGGTGTTACATAGAGGTTACATTGGGCTATGGTTCTGTAATTTGGTGGAAATGTAGATCATTTTTAGTTCAGTCTGTCTGAAATCTACTTAATTATTCAGCATGATAAATGACACTTTAAATTAACAGAGGTGGGCGAAGTACACAAACCATGTGCTTGAGTTAAAGTCGAGACCCCCAAGGTTAATATTCCTCCAGTAAAAGTAGAAGTTCCTCCCTTTAGACCTCCACTTGAGTAAAAGTACTAAAGTATTTCCCTTCAAATGTACTTAAGTATAAAGTAAAAGTACTAAAAGAGTAATTCTGGCTCTGATGTCCTGTTATCATTTTTATAACCAGACTGGCTTCATGAACTCATTTCGGGTGAAAGTCCTCCAGCGTCTCTCTTGGTAAACCAGTCTTTTAATAGAACGTCATTAATTAGTGACGCTGACGTCTATTAAAATGATCAGAAGCACAAAACACTGAAGGTAAACAGTTTCCATCAGGGAGAACCGAGTGGCT
This sequence comes from Pygocentrus nattereri, assembly GCF_015220715.1. Lineage (NCBI taxonomy): Eukaryota > Metazoa > Chordata > Actinopteri > Characiformes > Serrasalmidae > Pygocentrus > Pygocentrus nattereri. The sequence goes on along the minus strand of NC_051231.1, from coordinate 3,039,509 downwards.
CTGAAATCACTTTTTACACACAAGCAAAGTTTCAGTTTCAGATTTATTTACAACTTAGTTCCAAGTTTAAGTTGAATAAAAACTGGCTTTAAACTCAGGATCACAGATGAGCTCCTTTACTATGTTGATCTGTAGGCGTCTGTTCATAAACATAAACCAGCCCAAACTCATTTACTATAAAATGAAATGGTGTTTGTAGAAATTCAGAAAAAAGCCGCGTCAGTCTCGACTGCATATGTGGACATATTTCTATATTGAGCTCTATTTACACAAAGTTAGGTTAGTTCATCATTTATGTTGAACAGACTCTCCCAAAGTTTTATGCTGCTGCGCTGACGTTGAACCGCGTGCTGCACTGGGTCGGTATGACCAACAGGTCAAAACCAGCTCTAAACAAAGTGACCGCTGGGCCCTGATTGGTGCTCTGGCTTTGCGCTTCTTTCGTTTTGACATGTGACGTTTTTATACACACAGAAACCAAAAGGAACCACAGATTTCTCAAAATGTAGGAGGAAAAAGTCGGATATTAGACTCTGAAATGTAGTGGAGTGAAAGGAAAAAGTCCCCAGAATGGAAAAACCACTGTAAATTAAACTGTTAATTACATTTTCCCACCTCCTTGTTCACCTGTGTTTTTTGCCACTGCACATTTAACTGCCACATCCTTCTCTGGTCAGTCTGTTGATTTTCACAGTCGTGTAGGGTGAATCCTTCTTTTTCATGATGTTTTAACTTCCGAAATAAATTTCTTTATTATGCCTCAACCTCTAAGGCTGCATTAGGACTGCTGGTAAAAGTGTCCCAAATCCAATTTACAGCCCCAAAATCAGATTCTGTTGTTTTGTCACTCACATTATCTTTCTAATGTAGTCTAACATCCCTCAGATCCCACTCTTGAACTGACCTGAGTGTATGAAAAGCACAGCACTCAGCTCATCCAAGCACAGCTATCCTCTTTCTCTTCTTACTATTGCAGGTACTATTTGAGTGGTGGGTCATTCTCAGCACTGCAGTAACACTGATGTGGTGGTGGTGTGTTAGTGTGTGTTGTGCTGGTGCGAGTGGATCAGACACAGCAGTGTTGCTGGAGTTTTTAAACACTGTGTCCACTCACTGTCCACTCTATTAGACACTCCTACCTTGTCGGTCCACCTCGTAGATGTAAAGTCAGAGATGACAGCTCATCTGCTGCTGCACAGTTTGTGTTGGTCATCCTCTAATCCTTCATCAGTGGTCACAGGACGCTTTTGGCTGGATATTTTTGGTTGGTGGACTATTCTCAGTCCAGCAGCGACACTGAGGTGTTTAAAAACTCCAGCAGCACTGCTGAGTCTGATCCACTTGTACCAGCACAACACACACTAACACACCACCACCACGTCAGTGTTGCTGCAGTGCTGAGAATGACCCACCACTCAAACAGTACTTGCTCTGTGAGGGTCCATGGGGATTGTGACTGCTGAAGAACAGGGTAATAGGGGGCTAAAAAAAAATATGCAGTATTTAATTCGAAACAGCACCTTATTTGAATACACAATTAAGTGAATGAATATGGAGATTGAGTACTTGTATATTCATGAAAACATTTCTAATTGTATGATAATGACAGACATGGCAAGATAGATAGTGATGGATAGTGAACTCACAGTTTATAAGTTTTTATCTGCCTCTAATAAGACCAAACTGTGTAAAGTAGACCTATGATGGCCTTAAATATGTTGATGTTTTATGCATTTGTCCTCTCTCCCCTCTTTAATGCCTGAGGTAGGATTCAGAAGGGATAGACATCATGCTGGGGGTTTGTGCCAACGGCCTGCTGATCTACCGTGACCGCTTGAGGATCAACCGCTTTGCCTGGCCCAAGATCCTCAAGATCTCATACAAAAGGAGCAACTTCTATATAAAGATCCGCCCCGGAGAGGTACCCTCAACTTCCCTTTGATTTATTCGCTGTGCTCAGCGGAATTATCTTTACCCCCCCAAGCAAAAAACCAGAGGCGCTTTCAGTGGAGAGGCGTTCTATGAGTAGTCAGATACACTGAGTTGCCAGTTAAGTAGGTTCACTTGCAATATGCACAATATTTCCAAAAGTATTCGCTCGCCTGCCTGCACACGCATATGAACTTGAGTGGCATCCCATTCTTAATACATAGGGTTTAATATGATGTCGGCCCACCCTTTGCAGCTACAACAGCTTCAACTCTTCTGGGAAGGCTTTCCACAAGGGTTAGGAGTGTTTATGGGAATTTCTGACCGTTCTTCCAGAAGCACATTTGGCCTGGCTCACAGTCTCCGCTCTAATTCATCCCAAAGGGGTTCTATGGGGTTGAGGTCAGGATTCTGTGCAGGCCAGTCAAGTTCTTCCACACCAAACTGGCTCATCCGTGTCTTTATGGACCTGCACAGTGGTGTGCAGTCATGTTGGAGCAGGAAGGGGCCGTCCCCAAACTGTTCCCACAAAGTTGGGAGCATGAAATTGTCCAAAGTCTCTTGGTGTTGAAGCTTTAAGAGCTCCATTCACTGGAACTAAGGGGCCGAGCCCAACTCCTGAAAAACACCCCTAGACCATGATCCCCCCTCCACCAAACTTTACACTCGGCACAGTGCAGTCAGACAAGTACCGTCTCCTGGCAACCGCCAAACCCAGACTCATCCATCGGATTTCCAGATGGAGAAACATGATTGGTCACTCCAGAGAACTAGAGTCCTCTCTAGAGTGCTCTAGAGTCCAGTAGCGGCGCTTTACACCACTGCATTGCGCTTGGCGATGTAAGGCTTGGATGCAGCTGCTCGGCCATGGAAACCCATTCCATGAAGCTCTCTACGCTGTTCTTGAGCTGATCTGAAGGCCACATGAAGTTTGGAGGTCTGTAGTGATTGACTCTGCAGAAAGTCGGTGACCTCTGCGCACTATGCCCCTCAGCATCCGCTGACCGCTCTGTCATTTTACGTGGCCGACCACTTCGTGGCTGAGTTGCTGTCGTTCCCAATCGCTTCCACTTTGTTATAATCCCACTGACCGTGGACTGTGGAATATTTAGTAGTGAGGAAATTTCACGACTGGACTTGCTGCACAGGTGGCGTCCGATCACGGCACCACGCTGGAATCCACTGAGCTCCTGAGAGCGACCCATTCTTTCACTAATGTCTGTAGAAGCAGTCTGCAGGCCTAGGGGCTCGGCTTTATACACCTGTGGACATAGAAGTGACTGGAACTCCTGATTTTAATGATTTTTGGCAATATAGTGTTGTTAAACTTATTGGCCACAATTTAGAGCCCCATTTTCCCCATCCATTAATGAAAGGGACCACCGTCAATGGACCACCACTGGCCACTGTCAATGGACCATTCTCTATGCAACAGTCATCCTGGCATAGTAATGACATGGTAGTGTATGCATTGGGCTGGTTCAAGTTTGCAGTACTGTGCAAAAGCCACACGAGTAAAACTGACAGCACAAGCAATTACTTTTTTTTGCCTAATAGCTGCAGTGAACTGAGTTCCCAGCTTATTATGTACACCTACCTTATACAGTAGTGTACAAAATACAGTTTCCAGTCAAATTGGCCATTAAGTACAGGTTATTGAGGGGAATAAACTGAAAATTACACAGGAGCCTCAACAACTAAATGCAATTAATTTTTCTGTATTTATTGAATTCCCACTTTGCCTTTATTATCACTTTTTTCAGGAGTCTTGCTTTCAGTTTTTCAAAGAAACCCCTCAGGGATGTTTTTCCACACCTCCCAAGTTTAGAGTCTCACCCATTTAATGATGTTGAAGACTGGACTCTGGGGTGGGCAGTCCCTTGTTCCAACAAGTCGGTAGTTACTACACATCCTTTCAGACCCATAGCTGAGTTGCGTCGTCTTCTCACAGTGAAAGGACAGACAGACCCAGAAATAGATCTGAAAACAAAGTGGGAGGTGATCATGAAGATCAAAGCTTGAAGTGCTGTTTGGGGCTGATGTCTTTGGTGCTCTACCAGGTCTTGCGAGGCTGTTTAGATTCCCATTTTCTCAATTTTGAAAAACTTGAACTTCTTGGAAACTTGGAAACTTCTGTTTTCATTTATTTTCCTTTGACTCTTCCACTTCCTCACACAGATTGACTATTTTATATCTAGTCCTCCTCAGAAATATCTCCTGAAAATGTAACAACTTGTACTTCTTGTAGCTTCGGTGTTGGTAGGTTTACCTAATATGCGGGGAACTCAGTGCACTGCAGCTGTTAGACAAAAAAAGTAAATATTTCATTGCTTGTGCTGTCAGTCTTACTCAACCAGGCGTTGTGGGAAAGAGATGATAATTTATACAGGCAATTATGCATTAATGTGGCTGATGTGCATGTCAATAAGGCTGGAGGGAATAAGCGGGTGAACTTCTTGGATTTGCGAAGCCCCATAGGTCATTTTAGACTTTTTCTCCCAGTGTGTCCTGCTGCTGTAGTCTGGCCTGGACGAAGCTTTTGAGTGACAGGCCTGGTGACGGCTCTCTGGCAGAACAGAGCCGCACAGAGGGCCTGTGAGATACACACATAAAGAGCTCCTTCAGCTGCCCCACCGCAGCTGCAGCGCTGCCCAGAAAGGGGATGAGACGGACAAATTTAGAGCTCTGCCCAAAATGCCATGCTCCTGTTTATCCTCTCCGCCCGAAAAAGGCTCGCGTTTGTCTCATAGCTCAGCTCCGTTCAGGAATCTCCCCCGCAGATCATAGGAGTGGAGTTTAAGACCCAGATTAATTTTAATTAGGCCCCAGAGCAAGCCTAAGGCTCTGTACAGTGTTTGTTAAATCAGCAAAGGTGTTTGTGGCTAAAGTGCAATTTAAATAGGATGAAATGACCCTCCGAAGGACAGAGGTGTATCCCACTTAACTGAATTTCTTGCAGGGATTTTTTGTCAGAAATGTGATCGAGGGCTGCGCAATATATTGTTTATTAATCTATATCACAATATTGGCTTTTCAAACACTGATGTTGCATGAGGCTGCAACGTGCAGAGGAGCCTCTAACCTGGCACAGTGTTTTCAATGTGTGTTGTGAACTTCCTGACCAACCTCAGACGAGTTTTTGTGAGCGCTCTGAAGACGAAAGTACCCAACCCTCAATCATTTTGGGCAAAATGATGCCACATTAAGGGTTTGCCAACGTTTCTGAAATATCTTCAGCTCCATTATTGGCATCTTTGGTAAAGATGGATAAAAAGGCTTTAAACAATCTTTATGGCTAAGTGGTTTAGTCTCAAAATCAGATCAGTCATGTGCAGTAATAAATCTTGAAAACGGAGCATCTGATCATCTCATCTTTTGCACACCAAGCTGGCCACAACTATCGGGATTCTATCAGCTGCATACTGATTGGCTCTCTGCGCATCCATTTACAGGCACTTCTATTTGGTGTTTTATATCATTCAGATGGGAAACAGATGTTTTTTTCCAACAGAGTCAAACAGCTGCCTGCACTGGACATCATGAAGAAAAGCCCTTTTCAGAGAAAGATATACCTGTAGAATTTTTCACAGACAGACAAAACAGTGGGCTGTGGTCATTTTGTATGTCAGTCAAACAGTTAAGTGATCCTTATTAGTCCCACAACAGGGAAATTTCACCTCCACATTTGACCCATACGCACTAGTGAATACACACACTTGGGGGCAGTGATCACACTTACCCGGAGCGGTGGGCAGCCCTATCCACAGTGCCCGGGGAGCAGCTGGGGGTTAGGTGTCTTGCTCAAGGGCACCTCAGTCACGTACTGTCGGCTCAGGGGATCAAACCGGCGACGTCCGGGTCACAGGGCTGGTTCCCTAACCTCCAGCCCACGATTGCCCAAAAAACTGGCCTGGTAGGGATGGGATAAATATCAGGCAGCAGCTAAATTCCCTTCATTCTTGAAAATAGGGGATTAAAATTCCATTATAAAGTTTAAAACAACCAGAGCCGTAGTGATCCTGCCTGGAAGACACGGGGGTATTTTACCCCCATGCCCAGCAAGGCAAACATTTTTTTAAGATCTTGGTTGGAGATTTCCCTCACAAAGACATCTTCTTATAACCTTTTACCCAACTTTACCAAGGGTTTCAGTAATTATCGCATAGGCTGAGACATGTTGGAGCTACAGTGTGTAGCAACGTAATCCAGGACTCAATCAAAAAAACTTGATTATTCAGTTTTAACAATGAGTGAAAAGGTGTCTTCACGATGGAATCTGCAACTGTGAAGTTGCCATGTAGTATTTTTAGACGTTCTTGATGAATGTGTTTCAAACGACTCTTTGCTCATGATATTTTGGAATGTTCTGCATGGAATGAATGAATGTTTGGAAACATAATGTTCAAATAATTAATCACAATCAATCAGTAGTAGGTTGCTCAATTGCTAATGTACTGATCAGTATTGACCAGCTTGTCCATATCACGCAGTCCCAATGTGATCTGTATTTTTTCTGTTCAGTATGAGCAGTTTGAGAGCACCATTGGCTTCAAGCTGCCCAACCACAGAGCAGCGAAGAGGCTGTGGAAGGTCTGCATTGAACATCATACTTTCTTCAGGTAAACTCCCAAGCAAGCTTTTCAGCCTGGGCTTGTTCCTCGTGCCCGTTTTTCCGAGCTTCTTTCAGTACAGCCTCGTTTCTTCATCGTCAGACACTCGCCCAGCCTTCTCTCAGACCCTGTCGAAGCTCAGGTGTGGTTAAGTCAGACTGCATGATCAAAGCTCTCTCCCGCTGAACTCTCCCTCGCTCCAAGCATGAGCTGATTCTCGCATAACTCGTTTTTTCTTTCTCTCTCTGCGCACAGACTTGCGTCTACATGTTTGTCTGCCTGGCCTGGAGCTCTTATTGAGTTTGCAGCGCGAAGTAGAGGAGCAGAGAACAGCGCTGTCTTTATTAGCACTTTGCTCCAGAGGAGGAACGCTCCCGTTCCACTCCAGTGTTTTTAGTAGTGAAGGAAACCTGTTGGCTTGGCATTTGTGTTCTGTCTTAACCCTTTAAGACCAACGTGGCAATTTCTTCTGTTTATCGACACTTCTGTGTGGTTCTATATAGTACCACGAACACTCAAAGAACCCTTTGCATGTTGAAATGGCTCTGTGGTGAAGTGCTGTATCAGACTGATGGAGAATGTGCTGTACATGAGCTTCAAAAAGGGTCCACGTCAAGCTTGTAACAGTAGAAGAATCGTTTTTGGTACTATATAGAACCATTTTCAAAAAGCTTCTATTAACTATCAGCCAATCCGAAGAACCTTTTTTCGGCATGCAGGCCTTAACTAAAGAACCCCTGGAGAATCGTCTTTTCCAAGACTGACTTTTTCTGTCAATAGCACAGTTTCTGAGTGTTGTGTTGTGTTTATTTGACTTGTAAATAATGTGATTTAACAAAGCTGAATGCATCTTTTACACAGGGATAGAAAACACAGTAACACACACAAAGCTCGGATTCTACACACTAAAACTAGCAGCTTTTTTTTTTCTTCCATGTCTTGGGGCCCAGTAAACTATAATCTTCTTATAATCTTAAATGTCAAGAGTTAATAAATTCATTTTGCTAGAGTGTTCAACTCAATATGCCAATGTGTTAACATCTTAATTACATGCTAGTGTGATAAATTATTATTGACACTAATTGTGTCAACACCTTTAGTGCATTTTGTGAGTTTGACCCTTCAAACCATCTGTAGTTCCAGCCTGTTATCCAGCTGTTTGCACTACGCCTGGGCGATGTAATCAGAAATGGTCAGTGTTTGACAAGTAACCCAGTAGCAATGCTTAAAGGGCAGTGAGCGCTGTTTCGGGAAGTGGAGAACTGGAGAGGACAAATATGCTGTCAAACAGCTAAAAATCTTGAGAAATTGGGTTTGACGGTTTTTAAGGAGCACCGCAGCAGTAGAGAAAGATAGAGAAGGTCGTTAAGAAGTTGTCTTTTAGTTCTCTACAGTGTTCGCTACACACTGTAATGTTACAACCACCCCACGGCTCCTCCACCTTTAGTTACTTTACTCTACATTAAGTGCATGGAACCCATAATAAAGCCTGCTTTGGAACTGTTGCTTGCTTCAGTTTGACTCACTGCAGTAAAACAATAAAGTACATTCATGGCAGTTTTTTTTACATTGTGAAGGAGTAGAATCTGCTAATTCCACAGATTTCTCTGAAATTTTGGCTCGTTTTAAAGAGCAAAAGGAGTGAAATAGCTCGTTTTAAGTAGCTGTGCTTTTGTTATTGCTGGCTTTTGCTAAGTGTGGCTTCTAAAAGTTAGAAGAGTATAAAGTGTTTCACTCCTGATGTAAAATCTGCTGTATGTGCTCTCCTTTCCCACTGACTGCTCCCAGGTTAGTGTCTCCTGAGCCTCCACCTAAAGGCTTCCTGGTGATGGGCTCCAAGTTCAGGTACAGTGGACGGACACAAGCGCAAACCCGGCAGGCGAGCGCTCTGATCGACCGGCCCGCTCCACACTTCGAACGCTCCACCAGCAAACGCCACCTCCTCTCCCGCAGCCTGGACGGAGGTTGGTACACTTCCCATTTTTTAATTGTTCTTTTCTGTATTTCAAGCAATTCATTCCTATAGAATTGATTGTTTTGGGGCTGAGGTAATTTTCCGAGCCCCAATTTTCGTCCTTGTTTCAACCCTCAACAAAGCCGTTGTTTTGCCAGCAGGTAATTAAAGCTGTTGAATTAAAAATGAGTTAATCAAACAGAGGCGCATCCCCGAGGTTCTACAGAAAGGAAAGCTCATTAAAGTTTTGAGGTCGCTAAACACAAATTGTTCACACCTTGTTGTCAGTAGTAGCTGGCAGGTTGGCACATTAGAAGGAAGCTTCATTTCTTGCCCATGTCTTTTACACTAAGTGGACATTCAGCTCACGGGCATTGAAGGACGGCTTCAGGTGAAGCTCAGGGCCCCGTTATCCAAAAAATTGTATCTAAAAGTTGTCTGCAAACGTTTGAACGCCCCTGGTCAGCGGAAATAAACACATCCCCTACAGAGGTCACACATTTTAATGCATAATTACTGTTTAGTTTAAACTATCCATCCATCCATCCATCCATTATCTTCCGCTTCTCCGGGGTTCGGGTCACGGGGGCAGCATCCTAAGCAATGAAGCCCAGACCTCCCTTTCCCCAGCCACTTCCACCAGCTCTCCAAGGGGGATTCCGAGGCGCTCCCAGGCCAGCTGGGCGATATAGTCGCGTCAGCGTGTCCTGGGTCTTCCCCGGGGTCTCCTCCCAGGTGGACTCGCCTGTGACACCTCCCGAGGGAGGCGTCCAGGAGGCATCCTAACCAGATGCCCGAACCACCTCAGCTGGCTCCTCTCGACGTGAAGAAGCAGCGGCTCTACTCCGAGTCCCTCCCGGATGACTGAACTTCTCACCCTATCTCTAAGGGAGAGTCCAGCCACCCTGTAGTTTAAACTACTGGGGGGAAAATTAAAACATACAATGTGGCCAATTCAGAAGTTCTGAAACATTTTCCATACTATGACACATTAAATTACCCTGACAGTACTGGCAAAAAATGTTTGGCATGACCAACTTGAAAAGTTTTGAACCTGCAAAAGTCAGAAACCATCTTTCATGTATTTGATTTCAAGGAGTCAATTAAGTACAATTTGTTCATTTTTCATTTTTTCATAAACTCTGAAGAGTTTAGATACAAGATAGTCAACTTGCATCATCTTCTTACAGAGGAAAGTCAAAGGAAAGAAAGTTTCCAAAACTGGATTTCAAGAACAGATGAATAAATGTGACTCTTAACAACCATGCAGGACCTGCTAGACCAGCAAAACTGATACCATCAGACAAACAGCGCTTAAAGCTTTAAAAGATTAAAGGCAGGAGAAAATCGAGCGTCGCAGGTGTTTCCATCCATCCTGACTTCCATCCAGACAACGCAGCACTATGGGTCTGAAAGGATGTGTAGCTGATCGAGAAGCCGTTAATGAAAAAAGGAAACAGACAAAAAAGAAAAACATTTGTGAATCAAACAGCGAAGCTGCTCGTGATCTCAGAACAATGGACTGACCACAAGCAGACCTGCACATCATTAAGGTGTGGAAAAACATCCCTGCAGATTTCTTCAGAAAAATGTAAACAAAAAAGAATGGAAGCTGCGATAAAGGCAAAGAATGGACAATCCAAACACCACATACATGATATTCCAATTAGACGTTGAGGCTTCGGTGAAATTTTCTGTTTTTTTCCTGATCCTCAGAAATGAACAACTCGTACCTACTGGCTGTTTTGGTAGGAAATTACATAAATCATGGGTGATCTCTGACTTTTGGATGTTGTAGCTTTACAGACGACATATCTGAGCCTGAATCAGCTAAAATGTTTCTTCAGCTAAATTTCACAGGGAGATCTGATCGATCTGTCTGTTCTGGGACCTGCAGAGTTTTCCCGGCCGCTCTCCACCATGGGCGAGCCTCAGGACGCCCTGTCCCAGAAGAGTGAGACTCAGTTTCTCTCCGGAGACGAGCAGGAGGCAGAACCTGACCTCAGTCTGGACCAGGATCAAGAAGAATCCAGTGTGACCACGCCCACCAGGAAGAAAGATGTTAAGGTAAAACGTCTTGGTTTGAATTTCGTCTTTTTCATTGTTTGTTTTATAAGAAATACATGTAATGATTCAAAAGTTCCTCAGAAATATTTGGAGAAATTGCTTATATATCTAACTCAGTCCAACAAGAGTGTTAAGAATGATGGATTTTTAAAAAAGTATATGGGGCAAAATGATTGGCTCTGCTAAAGAATAATTTAAATAAAACCAATGTGCTTTGTATCTGTGGAAGAAATCTTTTTTGTATTGATCTTAGTCTCCAGGAACGTCATTGCTCTGTATGTCTTTGCTGTTTCTCTGGAGTAAAAATATAAAAATACGGAATTACGCACAAGTAACATCCCTTTGTCATCCATTGCCATGGGTGAAACCAAGAAGGTGCTGGACCAGCTTAAATCAATAAAGTTTATTAAAAATTTATAGTAAGTTGAAATTACCATTAAACAGATCAGAGTGGTTATAAAAAGCTTGGATCAGTTAAAAATTTGACAGGAAGAGGACGCTTGAGCGTACTACCCCCATGAACAGTGCGGTTGGTATAGTGCAGTGGGCAATACCTCTGCCTTCTATGCTGTGCACTGGGGTTCAATCACCTGCTTGTTCAAGCCCCCTATACTGTACCAGTAAGAGTCCTTGGGCAAGACTCCCAACACCACCTCCACCTGCCAGTGTAAAATGATCAAACTACAAGTCGCTCTGGATAAGAGCGTCAGCCAAATGTTAGTACAGGATGGTAAAGAGCCCAACGGTAACAGTGAAATGAAAACCCACTGTCAAATATCATTGATCTGCGCTCCTGGCCACCAGAGGGAGACAACGCACACCTCCCATGTCCAATCAAGCCCAACGTCCTACACCTGGGCAGAAGGCTTTATAAGCGCAGAGAAGAAGATACACGTTGCTGTGTCTTTGTCTCATCGTGAGCCAAGAGGAACGGCCGGTAATTTTGGTAAGAGGGCTGAGAGTTTCGCACTCCCCCTCACTTTTCGAGTTTTCTCCAGCCTCCTCTCGAGATAAAAGCTATATAAAAACTACTTTCTGTGCTGTTTTGGTTCCGTTTCTGTTGGGAAAGTCGTCTTTTTTTCAATTACTTAATTTTCTCTCCACTTCTGAGAGCCGGTCTTCCCCTGGCGTCCTTTGTTCTTTTCCCCGCCTGACGAAAATGGGTGGGTTTACAAATTCAGACAGCTTTTCCCACCTCTTATTGGGCAATCCCATATAAGGGTGCTCCTTTCAGCACTGCAGTGGTGTGGTGGTAGAGCGCTCACGCAGCACCGGTAGGGCCCAGGTTCAATTCCTGGACTCATCCGGTGCTGAAGTTCTTTAGTTCAGCTCCTCTATCTGTTTGACACTGTGTCCCCAAAACCTGTGGTGGCTCACCTGGTAGGCCGTGGAATATAGCCTGACAGACCACCTGGGTTCACATCCTTGGTCTGGTGAGCCATCCGCTGTTACATCGTTGACTGTTTGGGGCTCTTTTACTGCTAGTGGTCCAGGGTAATGGATTCCACTAAATACCAGCAGATGTTAAGCCAAAATCAGTTTGTCTCTGCCAGAAGGCTGAAGCCTGACCTCAGGAGAAACTTTCTGTAAGATAATGACCCCAAACACACATCAAAATCCAGAAGAAATGGTTTCAGGAGAACAGTTTTGCCGTGGCTTTCTCCGTCTCGAGATTTGACCCCACTTGAAAACCTGTGGTTTGTTTTAAGTAGGAAGTCCACAAGCGAATAGCCACGATTATCAAGGAGCTGGGAATGTTCTGCATGTAGGAGTGGTCCAACATCTTTCTCCAGCCTTCATAAGGATTAAAGAAAAAGCACTGTAGAGCTGTTTTTCTCACCATGGGAGGGATTTAACAAATGATTAGTAATGGATGCTGATACGTTGAAACATGTTTGAAACAAACCGGTTACTAAAGAAGGGTGGCAGTAATTCTAGAGCCGACTGTAGGTGTAGCAATGCGTCTCTTGCTTCACTGCAGCATCAAACACACATTACAGAAGAAGAAAACTAGAAGAAACAAGTTAAAATGGAGAAAATGAGTATTTTTAATGTACCGTTCGGTTCAATTCACGTCAACTTGGAGAGAAAGGGCAGCGAGCTGGTGTGACTAGTGAACAGAAGAACAAAGTAAAGTCAGGTGTTTGCCTTAGGTAGAGGGGTGGGGCTCCTGGTGTGGCACCTTTCCCAAACACTAGTTATTGCACAATTTCTGTAATATGTCTTGTTTTTCTTTCCTGTCATTGCTTTGCAAATGGCTCAGACTGAGGAGCTGCCTAAAGATGGCACCGTGCTGGAGGTACTCTCTCTCTCCTGCCTCCTATTGTCCTGTCCTGAGCTCTTATGAGAAAGTAACACGTAAAAATAAGGGCACTTAGGTTTATTTTCCAACTTGACTCTCGTTGTTATGGCCTTTTTTTTATATTCCTTTTAGTTCTGTTTTAGTTTCTGTTCTCAGCAGCCACTTCTTTTTTTAGGTGGATGACAGAGATTGTGCTGGAGTTCATCCAGATGTTCAAAGCACTCCAGAAACACTAGAATAAGCTGTGCATAAAGCACGGTTAATAAAGTGCTGCTTATGCAGCATCAGAAACGTCAAGTTCGAACTATTCTTAGTCAAGGCTGACTACTGCAGTCTGGTTTCCAAAGCACGGTCATGTCTCTAACCCTAGTGTGGTGTTCATTATTATTATTTCAGCCTCTGATTCCTTAGTCTTTGCTCATCTTCTGTGAAGAACATGCACTATGTTGCCAAAAGTATTCGGACGTCTGCCTTAACACGCATATGAATTTGAGTGACATCCCATTCTTAATCCATAGGGTTTAATATGATGGCGGCCCACACTTTGCAGCTATAAGTCGCTCTGGATAAGAGTGTCTGCCAAATGTGGTGAATTGAAAAGTAAACATACTTTTGGCAATGTAGTGTATACAATTACCCGTTTCCACCCCCCCCCCCCCAATTTTATATTACATGTGGTGTTGGGCTGAACCCGCGGGGAGTAAAAGTGTGGAGGTGCCGTGTCCTTCACTCTGTTCTCCTCCTACATGGCCTGCTGTTTGTGTGTGTGTGTCTGTGAGGGTGGACAACATGGACAGGCTGCTGACTGGCTACAGCTGCTAAAGTAGAACCCTACGCCGGCCACTTGTGATATTTTATACATGTAGTATTTTTCCGTAAATTGTTATGGCTGTATGTTTTATTAATTCAAAATGTGGTTGAGTAGCACACACATCGACACCACACAAGGGTTACATCAAAATATGACTTTTGTTCTTTAAATGAAATTGTAAATCATAATAATAATTATCTAAAATCTCAATTCTTGTATTGCATAACTTCCAATCTGTGCCACAGAGCAGAAACATCTTCTCCCTGGGACTTTCCGCTTTTTTCATGATATTGAAAGGTAGCACACGTTGAGCCAAGAAGTTACTGGATGTGTTGATCTTCTCCGCTTCACACTCCACTTAAACAATGTCAACAAATACACTTGATCCTCTGGTTCATTCCTATTGCAGAGAGCGTTTGTTAGTGTTATTTGTGTTGGCGAGTTCAGAAAACGTCTAAATGTTGAGTTTTGTGTTCTGTTGAAATGGTGTATAACCCTTTACTGTGCGATGACCAGCCACTTCATACACTCTTTGACTTTATTTGATGGCTACCTGCAAAAGGCCTTCATAACACATGGATAAGCGTTGAATTATGTACTTATTAAGTTAGTAGTTGAGTGTTTAGGAACACTTTATGCCATTAATCGTAAGATGCTATAGGATGCTTTATGAAGTAAATGTAGGCCTTTTAAAGGGATGATGGTGTTTTTAATTTGGCATCTGCATAGCCTTGTCTTAACCCCATCATTTGAGAATAACATAGTTATAAGAGTGTTATAAATGAAACGCTGTCCATCACCTTAGTTTAAGGTCCCTTATGTCAGCACAATGTTATTTATCATAAAACATCTTGTCGTCTTGCAGGTAATAACATAAGCTGTTCATAAATGCTGAACGATTGCTTTATGAATGTGATTCAGTGCTTATTCGTGTGTAATGAAGTCCTTATGCAGGTAGCCTTCAAATGAAGCGTGACGAGGAAAACTCTGGGTCTACATGAGTCAGTTAATAATCGGTTTCCTTACTAAATATACAAGTTATGCAACTCTACCGTAGCTTTGCAGCCTGCTGGAAAAACACTTTGACGGAGAAGCATGTGGCCTGAATTCACACCTTTTGCTGCAGTTTTTCTTAACGTGACTCATTTCCTGGCAAGTATTTATTCGGGAGTTTTTATGGTTTCAAATTACATGCAATGATTGGCATTTTTCTTCCATGGCAGCTCTTCTCTGTCTACGAGAAAAATGAGGGGTGGGTTTCCAGTAATAGCTTTAGTCTCGTTTTAAAAATCGCGGTATTCTGTTTACACAACCTCTTGGGTATTAGTGTGCATTTAAAGTTCACTCAGTGTATCGAGTAGAAAAGTCCCAGTTTATAGAAAGTCTCTAATAAGTGTGTAGTTACACATGAATAACGTATGCAACAGCAATGTACCTGTCACAACTGACGATTTAGACACTGTTAAAGTACAGCCTGTGTAATTACACAGGAATAACATGCAATGACTGACTAAATCAGCAGTAGTTACAATGTTATAGACGGACTACAGAAGCACAGCCTGTGTAATTACACAGGTCTACTACACAGGAACTTTCCTATAGTTTAGTGTTACACTTTATAATAAGTGGACGGTCCCTGTGTAGTTGTTATGTAGGTACTGTGTAATAAAGGAGTGGTAATATAGACGCTGCTTTGGGGTAATTTAACACATTAAATTAATACCATAACAGTCCCATATTAATATAAGGGGTGTCTGCTGTTCTGCCTCATTACAGACTGGTTTAAAGCTGAAACTGGTTACGGAGTCGCAGCACTAGCAGCATGAACGCTGGCTAAATGTGGAAAGCCGGCAGTTACAGTGTAAATAATGCCTTAATGTAAGTTATTACACTTCCTTTCACTGCTGGAGAAAAACAGCTGCTGTTCCAGCCTGAATACGAATGTAATAACATGTACATGTGTTATTACTCTTATGTAATTACATGATAGAACAGGCTGTTACACTTGAGTGATCACATGAGCCAAATCCGAAGCTGACGCACATGTCTTAATTACATAAGGTTCGTCTGCAATCCGTCTGTGACTAAATGATTAGTAGTTACATGGTTATTAACATGTAACTAAACAGTTATTAGAGGCAATAATAAAGAGGGACCAAAAAAAGGGTCTGCTGGGTACGATTATGAGCCCTAAGCACTAAGCCTGGTGCTAATAAGTGCAGAGGAGTTCTCGAAGTCTTCCTGTCATGCTCCTTTCCGCTGCTTTGACTGTTTGGATTAGCCATTACTAATTCAGACTGTCGCTCTTGCTTGCGTTCGCTCAGTCTAACTTGAAGCAGCTCTTGCCAAACTTTCCTCTTGAACTCCTCATGTGTTCTCCACCCTCCTGTCGTATCCAGCTCCCGCTCTCCGCTGTGTGTGTGTCTCTGCTAATTTCTCTCCTTCTCTTTCATTTTGCTGGCGGAAGGAGGACGTAGGGTCAACTCTCGATGCGAAACCAGAGGTATTGTACCTTAGTGGTTCATGGCTGTCTGTGGTCCTGTTCATCTACATGTGTCCGTGTTTCTGCTGAATGCACATAGAGGCTGAACTTACATAATTGTAATAATCATTTTTACATGCACTCCGAGTCGTGTCACCTTTCACAGGGTATACGCAGCAGCCCACACCCCATGTCGTATTACTGTGGCAGGAAAATTAGCTTGTGCATTTGCTCCAAAGCTGTGGATTAGGATTCCAGCATGACGGGCAGGAGAAGCCTTATCAGCAGAATGCCTTCCAGACCCTTTAAAGAATTGCTCATAATCCCACATCAGCCTGCGTGGTGGAGAGAGGCTTTAGTCTCTGCCCTCTCTCACGCTGCATGCTTGTATGTGCCATCTTGCCAGGTCCATCAAGACTACTCTTTTTTTGTGCTGTACTTTTTTTTTTTTTAGCAACCCCTTCATTTTATTCCATTTCCAGTCAGAATGGCCAGTAAGTCATTTAATTTAAAGTCATTTTTCAGCAGAAATGTATATTCAACAGAAAATTCCACAGAAGCCTCAGCAACTGAATGTAAGACAAATGGTGCATCCACCTTTTTCTTTTTTAGTACAGCCCCCGTTGCTTTCAGAAGACTTGGGCCAGGTCCCATTTCACCCCTCGCCCCACCACTCAGCCCTTAGCCCTCGGTTTTGCGCGTTCACGTCTAGGGGTGGGTGGCCAGATTCGTGTAGAGATACAGGGGTGGGGCGAAGCATTGGGGCTACGTGACCCTCCAAATGGAAGTTTTTCGGAGAAAACTTTTTCAGAAAGAAGAATAAACGGCAGTGTATTTTGATCATTTACCATAACAAGCATAAAAAATCACTGTCTGCTAACGTCTCAGTAGCCAGCTGGGTAACTTTCCCGTTCCACCTTAAATAGTCCAGCAGTTCTGACGCCTGAAGCGCCAGAACGTAACCGCTGCTCCATTTAAGGTGGAACGGGAAAATTCGAGCAAGAATCTGATGAATATCTGACTTCAGCTTCACATCACTGAGGAATTAGGGGGGGGGGGGGGGTGATAATAAATAATTGCCCCCTTCTTTGAAGGCGTATGACCCCTAAATGTAAATAAAGCCTCTGGGGTGGTCAGTCATTGCTCTGAGAACACCAGCAGGTTCGTTTCCTTTTCTTAGTGATGGCTTCTCAACACTGTGGGTCCTTTCAGACCGTCTGCGCTGAGTGGTCTGCGCTGAGTGGTCTTCTCACAGTGGAAGGATAGACAAACACCTGTGGATGTTTTTGGATCTGAAGGAAAAGTGGAGCTTAATTTTCTCTCAAAGATGAAAACTGTTCGAGGGGGACAGTTTTGGGGTCTAGCAGGTCTGCATGGATGTCTGGAGCCCATTCTCTCTGAATGTTTTAATCCATCGTTGAGCTCCGTTTTGAGTTTGGTATTATATTTGATATTACTTTCAGTTGTTGATGCTTCAGTTTAGTTTTCTGCGCTATGAAAAATATAAATTGAGTAACTTAATGGACATTTGACTTGAAACTAAGTGAGATGGTGGTCTCTGATTTTTGTATATTACTGTTCAGTGTTTCCCCTAAACAGTATTCATTAGTGGCTGATCTGGGTCCCACATTGATTTAGTGGGGTCTTGGGCTTAGAAGCCAGTTTTAACCCGTGCTACTTCTGCACTGGCAGTTTGCGCAGTTTCAATCAGTTAAGCCTTTTTAACGGACCAGATGCTGAGAACGTCATCATTTACACGAGATCTTTTAGCAAGACCTCAGAGATTGCTTCCATATGGGTTCATTAGTATTTATTTTGTCAGCAATTCTCAACAGCTATGGTAATAAACAGCTAATCTAGCTAGCTAACCGATCGAACCTTGTGCCACAACGTCGTTATTTTGTTAGATATTACATTAAAGCAGATGTTGGAAAATTCCCGTACAGTTTACTGCCACTACCATTCGTACGGCTGCGCTGTTCTGAGGAGTTTTGCCAGTATTTATCATTCACTTCTCAGAAGTAGTGTTTATAGATGGTTGCTCAGCAGTGATTGAGTGCTGTGCCAGTCAATATTTTGTCTCCAAGACGGTTTTATTTTTTAGAACATAGTGTCAATAGTACCAGTTCCTGTATAGCTGTAGCCTCTCGCTCATCCACTTTGCCATTGCTCTTGGTTTGTTTCTTGCTCATTGATTTTCCCCCAGCGGTCTCCCTGCACTGACCAGCATAGTGTGCTGAAAGTGCTTGCTTGAGAAACCGTTTAAGAGCTGTTTTTGAATGAGAGGCCTACAATCATAGGCACACCATAGCAACACTCAGGGGGAGTGAACTAGAAACATGTTAGTGATATAAAAAATTTATTTAATTTTTTACTGCATTAAGAAGTTGATAGTTTAGTTTGTACTAATCTAATGCTTAAAGCATTTTGGGTCCCACTTTATCTTAACATGTAACTCTAATGACTGATTGAATTTGTCGCATTTCCCCACAACAGTGTCTATATGACCCCTCCATTATTACACAGTACTTACATAATAACTACACAGGAACTGTCCACTTATTATAAAGTGCACTGCAGGAAAGTTCCTGTCTAGAGGACTTGTGTAGTTAAATAAGGCAGAACTGAAGTCGATCTGCATGTGTAATTATACAGGCTGTACTTCTGTAATCCATCTATATCATTGACTAAATCAGCAGTAGTAACGCTGTCGCAGATGTTATTCAGGTGTAACTACACAGTTATTAGAGGCGCAGCATTTTGACATTATCCTCCGCCGGAGAACGCAGCAAATACTTGGTTATTCTTATGAGTCGTTCTTGGTCTAAACGAATAAACGTCATGGAGCAGTTTTGGCTTGCTGTTCACGCCGCGACTCTCCTGATTTAAAACAGATTTCAAGGTCATCTTAGCAGCCGATCGATATAAATACGCCGCGAAAGGAAACCACCAGACACCGTGTTCAGCAATCAGTGTCTTACTGCTCTGCCTTTCTGTTTGCTGTGGAAGAGAAGAGTTATTGATGGGCCCAGTGGACGAGTGATTGCGATTGCTGTGAAGCTTAAATTGTAGTAGTAGGGGAAACACTGATGGTCCTGTCTGCCCACTGCACTCTCCTTTTTTGTCTCTGTGATGTCTTCTTATGTCCTCCTAATGTTCCTCTTCCAACACACCTGCATCTCTCTACCCTGTTCGTTCATGCTGCCTTCCCCTTGCCCCACATTTGACCCGTCAGTTGGAGATGGAGTCTACCCCTCGACACAAGCAGGAGGTACCTGTTACTCCTTCCAGTACACAGTGTTTACGTATGTTGCGTCTTCGTTTGTAGCACTGCGGGTAGGAGAAGCTTCAGGGGGAACGTTTACTGCACTGTAACTGCTATTGTCTGTGGTTTGTTCGTGCTTTATCGACGAGTGTTTTCAGCCACGGCGCTGCCAGTAATCCTCAAAGGAAGTACTCACATTCACCTATTGTAGGTCAATGAAGCGACTAAGACCCACTTGTTTTATCTCTCTCCCTCTGCAGTTTCTGGATAAGTCAGAGGATGTGCTCCTGAAGCACCAGGCTAGCATTAACGAGCTGAAGAGAGCCCTGAGGGAGCCCAACAGCAAGCTGATGAACCGGGAAAAGCGCTTGTCTGGGACCTCCCCGGGCGGCACGCCCGAGAAGAAGGCTGTGAGTATGGGAATGGAGTCTGGGGGTAAGGGAGTATAGAGGTATACTGGAGGTCAAAGTCTGGATCTGTACAAAGAAAGCAAAAATATGTAGTACTGAAAATGTGTTTTGTATGTTTGACTGTCAGTAATACTGACAATGTAAGGCTTTACGGTTTTGTAAAAATAATTGTATTTGCAAAATCTTAGTGCTATATAAAGATAAGCATTGCATTCTATAAAATATCAAAGGGGCACTCTGGCCAAAATCCAGAATGTAACCATTGCATCTATTGTAAACATGCTTACTGGCTTACTACACTGTTAGAAATAAAGGTACATTTTCGTTCATCAAGGTACAAACAATGTAAATGTTCCCTCAAAGGAACAACAGTGGTTTTAAGGTGCAATTGTGAACCTTTAAGTTTTTTTCCAGGTGAAAAGGTATGTACTTGTTCCTTTTCATTAATGTTCTGAAACAGAATAATAAAATGAAAAAGCCTTTTTTTTTACCATTCGTCAAAGATCTTCGAAGTCTGACCAAATTGGACTGAGCCACTGTATCAATATCAGGTTCAGCTCAGTTTGGTCAGTTACTCCAGATCAGTATTAATGTTGTTTCGTTCCGGCTGGTCTGTAAAGCTTCTTACAGCCCGTTTAGTTTGGCGAATGGTGTTGGGTTCATTTCTGGCTGATTCCAGGTTGTTCAGCTGTTCTTCTGTCACAGCTGCCGACTGAAAAGCTGCTCAGTGGTGACGACAGTTTGGGAATTTAGAGAATATAATTTCAGTGGTTTATGGTTCAGTTATGCTCCCTGACTAAAGGTACTGAGACGTACCCTTGAGGGTCCCACGGCATCAGTGACCGTTTACTACCTTTTATTTATGAGTGTTGTGGTGTCACAGCAGTCTCAAGATTATTTGATTTAAAGGCTAGAACCTCCTTTCAGATGATGTGTTGAAGGTGGGAGGAACTTTTGAAAAATTACAATTGAATTGAGAACAATTAGCCAACTGTGTTTGCACACAGAGGAAGTAGACCTCTGCACACACTAGGGGGCAGTGAGCACACTTGCCCAGAGCAGTGGGCAGCCCTATCCACAGTGCCCAGGGAGCAGTTGGGGGTTAGGTGTCTTGCTCAAGGGCACTTCAGTCACATACTCGGCAGAGGGGATTGAACTGGCGACCTTCCGGTCACAAGGCTGATTCCCTAAACTCCAGCCCCCTCACTTTGGTGCGGATATTTGAAGGCTGGTTGTTTGAGATGCATTTTTTTTCCCAGATTAATCCCAGTGGTTTTAAGATGCATCAAAATGCATGCTGGGTACTGTAGTGACGAATAAAAACAGACTAAGGATTCAAAGTCATGTATTCTTTCTGATGATGCTGACGGATGCAATGCTGCACCACAAAATACTACAAGGTAAATGACATTAAATGCTAATGCCCCAGTAAGGTTGAAATGAAAATCCAGCACAATTACAAACTTAAAAAGTTAAAATGTTTGATATTAAGTACACCGTGCAAAATGACTGTCATTTGGTTAATTTCTTTTCACTTAATTTCTTTTCAATTATTTGTATTTTTACAGTCTTGGTGACAACAAACTGCATTTCATTTGAGAAGAAACGGTGCATTCTGTGTGTTGCAGCTAAAGTCCTTTTGTTTCTTTTGCCTTATCTCAAACCTTTTGCCACCGACTGTTGCCGAAGGCCCATTCTGCTTTTCTTCTTATTCCTTCCATGTTATTCTTTCAACAAAAGCGCATTCAAATAGAAATATCTGCGTTTCTCCACAAAGAGTCTCAATTACATGGTGTGAATATTTGTTTGTTTCAGACCTGCTTTGAAATGCGTTTTGAACACAAGTCAAAAATGTATTTAATTGTTATTTAATTAAAAGTGCTTTGTTATGACTAGGCACTCTAGTTCGTATAATAAAAAGCCCCTCATACAAGAAAGTTCTCGTCAGTTGTTCAAGGGCAGTTGACCGACTGTTCTTCATTAGTTTTGCATGAAGGATTTTTACTGCACCCCAGCTTCTTAAGATACGTCATAATCCTAGCTTTGTCACATTGATTAACTGGCAAGATAATGCCTCAGTCTTTTCAGACAGCGGGAGGCTGCTGAGACATCAGCTGAATGGAATCTCACTGTGATCAAATTGTTAAGATGACATTTTCCACATTAATTCAGTCTGTTATTTATGACTTGCTTTTATAAAGTCTGCGAGCTCTGTTTCATCACCTCACGAAATAGGATCGCGCCAGATCATTCACAAGTCAGACAGCTTGAAGGTCTAGAGAATTATTTGCTGTGTGCTCGGATCTGGATAATAGATTGTTAAGCTTGTGTTGGTAATCAGACTTTTATTTCCAACAGAATGTGTCTTTTAATTGGATTTCAAAGCGTTTGTTTTTACCAGATTTCTGTGTAATTGGGGATGTAGAAATGGGTTTGTTGAAGGGAAAGGTGATTTGTGCAAATGTGTAGGTGGAGCGACAAGAGAACTGTTACCTGTTCTCAATACTGCTGTCTGTAATGGTTAGTTGCCAGGGCTCCTCAGAGCAGGCTCATCTGCCAGAATTTTAATGTGTGTAGAAAAGCATTTCTCCGGATTCTTTGTTCATCTGTAAGAACTTACTTGCTCGCGTGGTGCATGCGGCTTCATAATCTAATGGTTAATAACTCTTCTCCGCTCTCTCCTGCGGGTCTTGGGCATTACCAACCATCAGGAGGCAATTGGAGCAGGGGGGAGGGAACCTGTAAACAGCCTTTCAGTGGAAGGTTTCATCCAGAAGACATTGGTGACTTCGCCTGAGGTTGCTTTGCTTGCAAATATCTACCTTTTAAATTGTTTGAAATAAACAATTTGTATTGATTGTATCTGAGAACTTTATCTTGGCCCTGCAACAGCGAAACTAACAATTTTCCATCTGTATCAACACATAGGGCTCTGAGGAGTGGGTGTTGATTGAAAAACAGAACACTTACCAACAGGACTATGAAATGGAAGAGACGGAAAAGGACAAAGTCCATGTTTCCCCACTTCCCGTGGTCATTGAAGCGCCTGTGGAAAGAAAGATGGTACACATTGAGGTGACTGGAGAAGATGGTGAAGAAATGCAGGTCCAGATGGACAGTTTCCCATCCCCCAAGGTACCATCAAAGGAAAGGCCTTCAGAGGCAAAGCAAAGGAATGACACACAGGAAGATTCATCAGCTGAACCTCAGACTGTAGAATCCATGGACAAATCACAAGAAGAACCGTCTACAGTGAAGGTTGAAACTTTCACGTCCAAGTCTGAGGTGAAGGAAGAACGGCGTTCAAGCAAAGTTCGCAGGGAGCGAAGACCTCAGAGTCTGAATTTAGGAATAAGAGAGTTTGTCTATGAGACAAAAACAGAAACAAACATAAGACAAGAGAGCGAGGAGTCAGACGAAGACAACAACACTCCAGGGAAAGAGGAGATACAAGTCAGCCATCCTGATGAGAACGCTTCAAGAATAGAGAGTTGGTCAGAGTTCATGTCGGAGAAGATAAAGGAGCATGCAAAAGCTGCCTCAGATGTGCATACTGGACCACCGAACAAAGAAAACGAGAAGGAACTGAACAGAACTGATCCGGAGGATGAACAGAAGCCCATCCAGGATAAGATTGTATTTGATGATGCCGTAGAACAAGCGGAAGATCAAGATAAGAACGTCTCAGCTGAAGCAAAGGACATAAATGTTGAAGATCAGCCAGAAGGTCCTGACTCCATCAATGGCCCTGTGAAAGATGAGCTTAAAAGAAGATCAGAGGTCAAGTTTGAGATCACGAAAGTCATCATGATTGACAACAGTGAAAATGAAGAGGAACCTGACGATGACACTAAGCAAAGGATGGAAGAGTTTGTGCAAGAGAAGAAAATTAGTAATATTGAACAAGAGAGCATCGAAGAAGTCCATCCAGAAAAGGTTCAGAGGAGGGTTAGGGCTACAGGACATGCCTGTTCCGAATTAACAAGGATCGTCCCATTGAAACCTGAGAGGGCAAAGAGTCAAGGGTGCAAAGACGATCTAGACATCGAGGAAGAGTCTGAACTGAAGAGAAGACATTTTAAGAGATACAGCATGAACGAATCTATAGAGAGACAGTTTGATCCGAGTAGATTTGATAGCCAGGACATAAGCTCTTCACATACTCTTACTTCTGTTAAAGCGAATAGATGTCAAGAGGACTCGAGTTTATCCATGATGGACCACAACGTCTTCCAAAGCTATGAGCTGCAGTCATCAGTATACAGTGAGTACTTGCTAAAAGGAAGTACTGTTCAGGATGAGGAAATGTTGAAATACTCCACCAAAGCAGGGTCTGAGGATCTGCCCCAGCCTGATGATGGAAGCATTGAGGCCCAGCAACTTGCCTCCAAAATCACAGGGCTTCAGAAAAGTACTCCTCCAATTCCTCCTGTCAAAACCAAGAAGGCCAGAGAATCAGGACTGATACTTCGCAACAGCCGCAATGCCGGCAATGATCCGGTACTGGAAGCTGCCGAGAAGAAACATGGGGTAACTCTCCTCTGCGTCTTCTGCTTTTCAGTTATTGGAAACAAAGCATCGCATGAGCTTCCGATCAACTCGCATATTCATCATTTTCCTTGTTGTGACATGAACATTTTGTTTATCCTCTCCTCCAATCCATGAAGAGAGGGGTTGGAGAAGGCCACATCGGTTTTGGCTTTTTGTTACATTGACTTGAGACCATTTGGAAGTCCTGACTGCCCTATTTGGCCCAACCTGCTTATACATTGGGCCACTCCACCCAACAGCAAGCAGTGGTATTAGCATTGATCCTGCAGATCCTAAAAAGGCAACAAGACATTCTATGCTTTTGGCCTTTTGCTTTGATATCCCCTCTCTTCAGAAACCCGAGCCTTGGTTTTTCCTTCCAACCAAGCATCTACAAGAGCTCGATTGTGGAGGCGTTGCAAGGAAACCCAGGCTCTTGCATAATGCCATGGCTCTGAGCTACTCAGGACTTCTCCATGCTGTTTGTTGCATATATCGGATATGCAGAAGAAGTCAATGAGTTCAGACATGGTTTGCGTTGCGTTAAAGATTTTATGCAAATATGTTTGCTGTGCCATTTCTCATCCATGATGTTCCTGTAGAAAAACAGCAGTGCTCATTCCCATAGCAGATCTGTTATTGCATACTAAGGACTCTCTGCAGTAAATTTGCAGATATAAACAAGCAGGTAACTCACAGACTACAAAAATTCAATAATCACTTCGCCATTATGTTTCTTATTGAGCTACTGTTCTTTTACAGCACATAATGTGATGATGTACTTCATAAAGACAAATGAATGCTGCATGAGGATTGCATAAAAAATGACTGCACAAAGCAGACGACCGGCATGAGACTGCTTAGCTTGTCCTCCTCGCTCTCCGACAGAGACCCTGCTGTATTCTCACACTTTGATTAGGCGCAAACACATTTTTTGGCTGCGGAATGAAAGGAATTTGAATTAGGCCGAGGATCTGACGACTCAAATCGCGTCCCTGCTTTCATCTGAGGTTTGAGGACACACTGGCATGGAGGAGCGTGGAGAGTGGCACCATGTGTGAGCCAGTGCGCCGAGAAGTGATAAGCATGCGAGAGCAGCGTAATCTCGCACGCTGCGATTGCCGAAAACAGTGCGTGTCTGCAGACGAGCCTTTGAATCGCATTGATCTCGGTTGGTTTGATTGCCCAACACAGGCTCTCAAATGACAAATGAAAGCAGACACTGTGGCAGAGTGCTAGAGAAAATTCATTACTTTTCACAGAAAGCATCTTGCCACTGGATGGTGCTTGAGATGCTTTTAAATTGTTACGGATCCTCTGTAGCAGCATCACCTCTGCTTATGTTCCTGCTAACGTGAGACACTTCACCTTGCTCTTATTAACCCTGTACGTTGACTCTTGACAATGGATGTTATGTTCCATTTTCAATGGCCATAATGGTTTATTGCAACACACATTCTGTTCTGTTTAAGACTTTGGACTCAATGTTTTTCATTCTAATGAATGGTGACTTCAGTCTGAAATGGAATTGGTCTCTCTAGTAAATCTTAAAGACGTAGATGGTGATCAGATTTTAAGGAACGGTTTTAGCCTTCACTTAGCAAATAGTAGTCATTGGCGTGGGGGGCAGATGTGATCTCATAATGAGAGCACATGTCAGACTAACACTGTACAATTTGGGTCCAAGGACTAATTGCAACTTTTTTCCTGACCAATATTCTGAATGCAGTTTTTCTATGAACTGATTTCAGGCTAAAAATAGAGTATGCCATCGTTTTCTGGCTTGAGTTTAAGGCTTGAGACTGAAAGTTGGGATTAGGCTAGTTGTGTAGCTGTGTCATGTACTATCTCATCTGGGATGGCATTCAGCCAGTCCTGTGAACAAAGACAACTTTGAAGACTTTGATTAAAGCTGAAGCTCCTGCGCCTTCGAATTGTCATTTCAACATAAAAACTTGTTACACAACTTCAAAATATAATCAATAACAAGCAAAACCAGCCAGCTAGAGAAACGCTATTCTTAGGTAATGGTCATTCTTTGAAGAGTTTTAGTTTTAGTTTTGTCAGACATCAAATCAATTGGTCAATTTAATGCCAAAAAAAAAATAAAATGCCACGCCATTTCAAAAAAATTAGGACGCTGTGCAGAATATAAATAAGATGCAATGATGTGCAAATCATGTATTTTTTTTAAAGGTAAAATAGTACAAAAACAACAGATGAGATGCTGAAACTTAAATGGTCTTGTTTTTATGAAACATGACAATTTTGTGTTTGTCAACACATTCCACAAAAGTTGGGACGGGGGCCTGGGAACTGAGGAGACACTGCTGTAGTTTTGAAAGTGAAATTTTTCTGTTCTTGTTTGATAAAGGATTTGAGCTGCTCATCAGTTCAGGGGCTCATTCGTCATATTTCATATTGCGCCAAATCAGATGAGCAGACTGAGTGGCCTTTAGCCCGGAGGACACAGTGTCCATGATTTCCTAAAAGAACTTAAAATGTTGATTCGTCAGGCCACAGGACACTTTTCCACTTCCCCTCAGTCCATTTTAAATGAGCTCAGGCCCAGAGAAGGTGGCAGCGTTTCTGGATCCTGTTTATATTTGGGTTCTTCTTTGTGTTTTAGAGTTTAACAGCGTTTGTGGATGCAGTGATGAACTGTGTTCACAGACAGTGGTTTTCAGAAGTGTTTCTGAGCCCATGCAGTGATTTCCACTACAGAATCAGGTCTGTTTTTAATGCAGTGCTGCCTGAGGGCCCAAAGATCACGGCCAGCAGATACTGGTGTTCAGCCTCGTCCCTCACAGATAGAGATTTCTCCAGATTCTCTGAATCTTTTAATGATGTTATGTATCACAGATGATGAAAAACACAGGTTCTTTGCAATTTTATGTTAAGAAATGTTTTTCTTTTCAAATTGTTGCTCTATTTGATGGTGCACTCTTTCACAGAGTGGTGAACCCTCCTCATCTTTACTTCTGAAAGACTCCGCCTCTCTCTTTTTTTTTACCCAATCATGTTACTGACCTGCTGCCAATGAACCACCAGGTTTTTTTTTTTTTTTTAGCATTTACACAACTTTACCAGCCTTTTGTTGCCCACGTCCCAACTTTTTTGGAACGTGTTTTTGCCATCAAACTCAAAAAAAAACCTTTTCTCTGTTTCAAGATTTGATATGTTATCTTTACTATTTTCAATGACATACAGGGTTTAAATGATCTGCACATCATGTGCATTTTGATTTTATTTACATTTTGCACAGCGTCCCAACGTTTATGGAAATAGGGCTATTCTTTGTTTGAAGATAGTAAAGCAGGTATGTGATGTGGTATGTGAACTATTTGTTTGTTTTTGTTTAGTAAAGGTATATTTATATCTTATGTAATGAGTTCTCGGAACTCATCTATATGACTTTTTCATGGGGAACTTGCATTGCATCTGAGGGGTAGTGATGAGGGCACCATCTCTACCTACTTTGAGCTCTGCCTTCATGAGGAGTTGGACAGGTTTAGGAATCACGCTCAGTTTGTTCTGAACCTAATAAGATGTTTGTCCTTAGACCTTCTTTTTATGAGATCACATCTGGCCCCAAATGGTTCTTCCACTGGTTTTAAAAGGCGTCATTTTTCTACGACAAGCGTCTGAAAATGAAATAAAAAACATGTTCTTTAAATTAAACCAAGAGCATGCGCATTTTCTGAAAATGCTTTTGGAGGACTGAAGGACCCGAGCGATCCACAGAATATAGACATCTTGCAAAGCTAATTGATCCCAAGGAACGATTAGGATGCCTCCTGAAGCTTTTTTCCTGATTGCGTTCTCGTCCACTTCCTCGCAGAGTGCTTTATCTAACAATCTGCAGTGAGCAGCTCATAAAACGTGGCTCCCTCTATTTCTTGTTGCATTAGTGGAAGTAACTCAAGGCTGCTCTCTTTCTGCTTTCTGCCCATACAGGAGCCTCTTTCCACTCCTGCCATTCATGAAGAAACACTAGATGAAATCAAGGTCTTTCAAATTCTCTGATTCCAAGGCCGTTTATTTGTCTTAGCTGGTTGTTTTCTTGCATGGCTTTGTATGCAGTTCACCTTGATTTCTAATGTCATTATTTTTTTTTTTTACATTTTAAGTGCAAAATAACCAATGCACTTCCATAGACCTCCATTCATTCACTCTTCATGTCCTTGGGCCTTGCTGTCGTCTGTGATTCTGAATATGTTCCGTTCTATTTCAGGTACGCTACTATTCAAACGATGTTCGTATTAAAATTGCAACTGTTATTCAGTGGTGACTTGCGCAGTGTAGATCAGAATAGTATTAACTAGAAACCAGAAGGTATTCCTCACTAGGTGTGAGTGTGTGTGAGTGTGTGTATTTCTGTGTGTCTGCACAGTGATGGACCGGCGACCTGTCCAGTGTTTCCCGCTTTATGCCCACTGTGCAAGGGGATAGACTCCAGCACCCCCACGGCCCATGAGGATAAGCGGCATAGATGGCGCTGATGAGGTTTTTCAGAAACAATGATTGATATATCATGATAGATGATAGATATATGATCTATAAGCTAATAAATACAACCAGGCTGGTATTGGCGCAACCCTTACTTTGGCCATCAAACAAAATCATAAAGGAAACAGCACTTTTATTTTAATTCAGAGACCAGAGACAAGTTTTTAAGCTTTCAGCCAGAGAAAAGAAGCCAAACTTTAGCTTTTAACTCATCTGATGAGTAATTTCTGTCGATTGCATAATCCACTGTTATGATTAACATCGGAGATTAAAGACTTAATTATACAGCTGCAATAATCTGGCTTCCTTCTGCACGCACAAGCCAAAAAGCCCCGACAAATTCACCCCAGAGATCCGCCCGTCTTCATCATGCATCACTTGAATGAGATATTCCTGTTCTTTACACTGGAAAAACCCCACTCTGTAGACCTTTGCAGGATCACACGAGCATTTTTTTGAGAAACGATTCCAAACTTTTGAATGGTAGCGACTGTTTAGTTTGGAACATAATTCCAGATATAACACCCTCCATTCTGTAAACGCCACCCTCTTCTTCATCTACAGGGGGATTCACTCGAAAGAGGCCCTGAATATTCTGTAATAACTCTTGCTAGGACGAAGCAACGTGCAATGAGCTCCTCAGCATATGGAGCTTCGATCAAACCAGGACTCCCCTGAGTCGGAGCGATGAGGCAGGCGCCGGACAGCCGTCGCGAGATTTAACCTCTCTGCTCGCCAGTACATTCGGGAACGTGATCACTTCCTGTAATGCATTCGATTACACACACGTCAAGATATGGAACACATTTTCTGGTTCAGATTCAGCTTTATCCTAACGGGAGTTGCAGCAGAATATTTGGGGCCTCTTTCGAGTGAATCTCCCTGTAGATCTCATGCTTAGTCTCCTCTGTGGGACACATGTCAGTGGAGTGCCCTTGTGTTGTGTTGTCCTAAATTCAACCTAAAGAGGATCCACATCATCTCCACCAGGCTCCATCCTGTCATGTATATCAGTGGAGGAGTAACCCCTCTGTTTCCACAGCGACGGCCACACTCTTCCGCTGAGGACGAGCGCGAGCGGGACAGTGCAGTAACCCTGAGGGAGACGCACTTGAGCATCGAGCGCAAGTGCTCCAGCATGACGGTCAGTTCCACGTCCAGCCTGGAGGCCGAGGCTGACTTCACCATGCTTATGGAGCTCCACGGAGGCTCCGAGGAATTCTCCAGAGCCGCAGCTGAAGTGGGGAGGGAAGACTTTGAGGAAACCTCCAGGTTCTACTCCGCCCGGCTCATGGGCTCCCACGACAGGTCGCCCATGAAGGAGAAAGTGCACGAGGAACGCGCCCACCATGAAACGGAACCCGTAAGAAGCCATTTCGTCTCCGTTTGTGCCTGCCCGTGGATCGCACCTTCAGTAATCGTCCTTTCTCTCCAGACCATCTTTTTGTTGGATGTTTTTTGTTGATGAATTCATTTCTGCCTTTGTTATTTCCATGTTTTTGTGCTTTAAGTTGACTTTGTGTTTTGCCATTTTTATGCTTTCTTTTTAAGACACATTTGTTTCAGATGTAGTCGTGGTTCGTTCTTCTTGTTCTTTTTGGTTGTATCCATTTCCATGATGTTTGTTTTATTTTGGGTTGACTTTGTGTTCAATGCTTCCTTTATTGCATGTTTTTAAGATTCATTGTTCATCCTGTTCCTTCAAAGAGTGTCTTACACCTGTTCAGCCTGAAATTAATGTTCCTTTCAAACGCCTGCAGCCTGCGTTGTTCATAAGTAATGTCAGGGAACATTCCTTTGGGGTTACAGTGGCATTATCCCCACTCAACGTTGTTCAAAAGGAAATTAAAGAGGTGCTTTATTAAATAAATTCAAGTCTCGTAAATGTTTGTGTCCCCTCAGCCACCGGTGGCCAAGAAGGACCCTAATGCTGTGAGTGTGGCCCACCTGCTCAGAAAGGGAGAAGCCAGAGTGGAACCACATTCAAACGGCTCTGAAGTCCTCCCCTCCGTTACAGACGGCCCAGATCAGGTGAGAGAAACTGCATGTGATTTCTCACCGTTAAGCGTAAACATGAATCAAGTTGTTGGTAATTCGAAAAGACTCCTGGCTAGATATCATTGTCAAACAGGAGTGTATAGATCCATCTGAAGTAGGTGATTTAATGGCATAGTTATTTATTAGCTACTGATAACTAAATAACAGCATAACGCTAGAATTAGAACTAGAACTAGAATTAGAACTATGCCCGAATAAAACTTTTATGTTGTTTTCAAAAGCGGAAAACCCCCAAAAATGCTTATTTTCCCAGTCACATTAATGTATGGATTCTATGTCATACCACAATAATTGAACTGTGTTAGAGATTTGAAGATGTTCACTGTTAATTGCTTCAGATCTTGGAGTAAATTTGTGTAAGACAAAGCCAACCTAACCGCACACATACAGCTTTTAAATGAATTCTTTACATTTCATCAAAGAAAAAGTTAACCTACATCAACTGGCCTACATCAACTTGTCCACTTAGGCTGACCACACAGCAGGTAAAAGTGACCCAAATTTGATTTTCTCACCAAATCTGATTTTTTGATTTGGTTGTTCACAGTATCTTTTAAACGTGATGTGTATGTGACGTCAGTCTGAACAGATCAGCTCCTAAACTGACCCACATGTGCAAAAGAACAGAGCTTCACGTGGCTCGTCCAGAGGTAAACAATCACGACTGCCAACAAACAGCAGTCGCGCCCGGATGGTTCAGCTTTATCTTTGCCTGCATCACAGGAGCGATTATGAAGTTCGGGTGGTGGCCAGCTGGGCTCATCACCCACAGTGTGTTCCAGTTCACCACGGCCACTGCTTTGGTTTGTGTCCTGATTTTTAAACCTTTTTTTGATGCTGCAGCCCTGGTCTCCTCCGACCGTGTTCGGCTGTTTCGTTCGAAACCTCTTTGAACATGGAGTGGTGAGTCTCTTCTCATTTTTTGGTACAGAAACATCCTAAATGTTTGAGTCTCAGCAGCACAAAATTATGATGGATGTCGAGTTGGACTGATGTAAAAGTCCCATGAATTCCGATCTGGCTGTTCAGACTGAGTCGCATTGCCGCAGATCGGATACGGATCGGATTTCAGCACCACATATGAAAGCGTCTCAAATCAGAATTGAAAATGTCTGATTCAGTGTGTTTATCTGTTCACACTGACACTCAGACACACATCTGTGTCACATACTGAGAAAAAGATTGGATTTAGGCCACTTTTACCTGCTGTGTGAACATAGACTTAGTTACTCAATAAGCCAAATGTACTAGACACACTTAGACTTCATTACTGCCAGCCCTGCTGAACCTTAACATTGCTTAAATAGAACCTATCCAGCAATGTGAAGTAGGTTTCCACAAGCAGCAATCAAAAGAAATTCTGGAAGAGAAAAAGATGTTGAAATTTGTCAGTCTGGAAAGGCCTTTAACGCCATTTCTGAAGATCTGGGACTCCAGTGAACCACAATAAGAGCCATTATGTCCAAATGCAGAAAACGTGGAACAGTGGCCGAAATTCCTCCGCGACTTATCCTGGAAGTCATAAAAGAACCTAGATGAACATCGAATGTGCTGCAGGCCTTGCTTACCTCAGATAAGGTCAGCAAGGTCAGCGTTCATTATTCCAGCATTAAAAAGAGACTGGCCAAAAAATGATATCCCTGGTGAAGACCGCTGCTAACCAAGAGAAATATAGGCTCATCTTACAGAAGCTTTTTGAAGTGAAGATGTGTGGACTGCGGAGTTGAAAGTGGGGCTGTTTGGAAGACAGATTACTGCACAACAAGAGCATAATACCAATAGAAAAGCATGATGGTGGTAGTGTCATGATGTGGGGGTGCTTTGCTGCTTCAGGGCCTGGGCGACATGGCAAAATTGACGCAACCATGAATTCTTCTCTCTACCAGAAAATCCTGCAGGAGAATGTGTGGAGATCAGTTTGTGATCTGAAGCTAAAGAATCCACCTGTGAATTTCTCAAAAGAAAAAAGGTTTTGACATGCCATAGTCAAAGTCCTGACTTGAGCCCCATTGAGATGCTCAAAAGTGCCTCAAATGTGACTGAATTAAAGCAATTCTGAAAAGAAGAGTGGGTCAATATTCCTCCACAGCGACGCAGAACACTCCGGTTTGGCGGCAATTGTTGCTGCAAGTCATTAAGTTTAGTGGACAGTTACTTTCTCACCTTGGTCATATTAGTGTTGCAAAGCTTTCTCCTTCAGCAAATGAAATGATCATTCGGGTGACTGTTTAGGGTGATTAAAGATACAAAAACCAGAGGAAATCAGAGCGCTGTAGACAGCTTTGTTGACGTAGGTGCTTCGTTGGTGTAGAGGCTTTATTATTTAACTAGTTAGGTGCCGTTTGGTCTTTACACAATACACTGATTTCACCAAAGACGAATGGTTTGGTAAAAATTTTCCTACAGCTGTTTCCTTTGTAACTCTTAATTCTAGCAAATGAAGTATTTTCTGTTGCTGGTTGACGTGTCGGGACAGCGTTAGGAGATTAGAAAACCAACCGGAAATTAATGAGAGAAAAGAAGACGATTCATTAATCTCCAGGGGCTGCGAGTGTGTGTGTGTGTGTGTGTGTGTGTGTGTGTGTGAGTGACTGAGCGAGTGCATTTGTGTGTACCCCACAGGTGTCTTATTAAAATTTAATCACAGCATTCCACTGCTCCATTCATCTTGCTAACCTGATGAGCCGAGGCAATTATTTTTAGAGGATGTCTTTGAAGTTGCTCGAGTAAGTCTCGGCGAAGCTAAGCTATAGGTGTGCACAGTAGCACTCAGGAGACTGAGCAGAGACTGTGTCGGCGCTCTGGTGTTCTAATGTAGACATGCGTGTATCGGCAGCCTGTGCAGGAGGTGGCGCAGGGTGGCGGTGACGTCAACTGTGAGGAGACCGTGGTCTCCAACAATGATGTCATCCAGGCACAGGAGGTAGATATGGTATGTTCCCCTCTTTGACTTAGCTTAGCATCAATCTCCGCTAAAGGTTTGTGCATGCGGGATGGAAAGCTCTGCTCTGTGTTCTGTCCTCGCTGTCGAGTGTGTCTGTGTAGGCTTCACTTTTCTGTTTTCTGTGTGTGGCGTAGTGTTTTTCCACAGGTGGGTCGATGCCGTGGTGCTCGTTCGGAGGAAGTCTTGCTTTTCTGTGTGAATGCAATGGCGTGCTGCTTCTTCTTGCAAATCCACATTGGAAAACCGTCTCCCCTGCTGTTTCCTGTTCAACTCCCTTCTTGTGTAACCACACTGCCCTCTACTGGCCAACCAGCTGAACTGTTGCTCTCATTAAAGGGGCCATATCTTACATACTGTATCTCTATTGCAGAACGTTTGCCATGTGTGTGGGTTCATGTACCACATAACCTCCTCATCTCTTAGAGCAGTGGTTCCCGAACCTTGTACAGTCCCTCACCCCCTCAAGCGTTAGACCTCCTTTGGCAAGCCCCTTCTCGCTCCTTTCGCAATCGTTTGCATATTGCTGTGATGCGTATGTACGACATCTGGCCTTGTACAGTCCCACTTAATGTATCAAACAGGTTTATGATGACACGACACACCAGATGTACTGAATAGGCCACCTGCATCTCATTCAAACCCAGTTTCCTGCACAGATTTCATGTGATCATACATCTCATTCAGTTTGTTTACAGCAGAGGTCAGTTTAAATCAGCTGATTAAAGACTTTTATTTAAGATTTATTTAAGCTTCAATTCAATATATAAGGGTTCCAGTGGGTTGAAGTTAATAGGGAATGCACCTGTGGCTGTATTTTAAGGGCCTACCTTTAGAGGCACTGCCTTTTTGCTCTTAATGCTGTGGGAAAATCCAAGCAATTCAGCCAAGACCTGATGGACTTCCACAAGTTTGGTTCCTCCCTTGGAGCAAATTCCAAACAGCTTAATGTACAAGTATCTGTATAAACAAAGTGGTTTGTTAAGTAAACCGTATTGAGACCACGCAAGGCACTGCATCATTCAGGAAAGAGGCAGAAATGTTCCTGAAGATGAACAAACTTTGGCCTCTGATGGTCCCAATTTATATTGTGGCTCTAATAACTGTGTAGTTACATGTGAACAACATCTCAACAACTATGTAACTACTAAAGATTTAGTCACTGGTACAGATGGACTACAGCAGTACAGCCTATGTAATTACACAAGCGTATCTTAATAGTTATAACAGTGTATTCTCTCTCATGTAATTACACAAGGGTAATAACACATGTTATTACATTCGTATTCAGGATGGAACAACAGCTGTTTTTCTCCAGCAGTGAAAGGAAGTGTAATAACTTACATTAAGGCATTATTTACACTGTAACTGCCGGCTTTCCTCACATTTAGCCAGCGTTCGTGCTGCTAGTGCTGCGACACCGTAACCAGTTTCAGCTTTAAACCAGTCTGTAATGAGGCAAAACAGCAGACGCCCCTTATATTAACATGGAACTGTTATGGTATTAATTTAATGTGTTAAATTACCCCAAAGCAGCATCTATATTACCACTCCTTTATTACACAGTACCTACATAACAACTACACAGGGACCGTCCACTTATTATAAAGTGTAACACTAAACTGCAGGAAAGTTCCTGTGTAGTTGTTATAAAGGTACAGTGTAATTACAGAGTGGTGTTAATCGATGTGATGTGATTAGGTTAGTCAGTCACAACACAGTTATTCCACAGTAATTATGGAAAACATAGTTCCTTTAATTGCTGGAATTGATTCAGGTTAATTCCACCGCATGTAAACATTTGACCAACTGAAAATATGTAAACAAAATCTGACACAAATCTCTTGGCTGTACTTTTGAGCTAGATACTCTAATTGACTTAATACAAGAAATGTATGATAACATGAGGAGAAACATGTGGAGGAAAAATTGAGTTAGGCTGGGTGCATGTAAACCTTTGGGCTCAGCTGCAGGTGCACTGTGGGTCGTTCACTCTGAGTTGCTGGTCAGAGCACAGGGACGGGGACCAGTAGTGGACTTTCTGGCGCCTGGACTGGACTGGACTTTTCTGGACTGGCACCATGGTACCATCATCCACTACGTGTTTGATGGCACTAGAGCACACAGTAGCGCTACAAATATGTAAACAAAATGCCAAACAGCCTATAGAATAATAACTTAATATAACGACAGACTAAACCAATAACCAAAGCACTTAAAGTGAAAATGCACAACTAACAGGATGAATATGTGGCTCAGCAATAGTCAAAGATACCATTAATACAAGTAATTATAAAGCGCAAAATCAGGTTGGGATGTTTTATCACCCTCACTCATCCATATCAGTAGATTATAAAAACCGATGCTTCACACTGGTGATAGATTAGCTGTCGCAACGGGAATTAACATCTCAATACTGTGACTTGCCACAGATACTCCACGTGTTATGCTATCCAGAAATCTTGCGTTGGCTTTTGATGAAACTCCGTATTCAGATATCTGCACGTAGTAATTTCAGGGATGCCTTCTTGCTCAGCAGTTGGTGAATGGAGTGCAGGATTGGCAGAGCTCTTTGTGCTGTGTGTATCAAGGACATAGCTGTGTAATTGCTCGGCTAATGGAATGGAATTAAATGAAGAAGTGTAAATGGCAGAAATTGTAGACATACCTCCAGCATCATTGGCCATAGCGCTGGGGGGTTGAGTACCCCAGTTTGGGAGCCACAGTCTTAGAATTAAACATGAGGTCATGCAAATAACCTCTGTTCTTATTGGCTGCCCTGTATCATTCACACATTATTGAAAATGCAGCTCAGCCTGAAACATTTTTAAAATTTCATGAGTATAAATGGACGGGGTGAAACTGCTGTAGGCGGCATAGAGGCATATACTGTCCTTTGAAAAAAGATTGAAAGGTAAATGACAAGTTCTGATTTTCTACAAAGCGCAAAATGCAGTTTAATGCAGTTCTGGCTCATTTTATACAGGGTGATTCAAAAAGATTCACCTGATTTGAAAGTGCCGTATTTTTACAGCTATGAGGCGCCTTTAGGAACCAATCACTATCCAATTGGAAGAGGGGGTCATAGAGTTTCTGACTGTCCATACGGCAGTGAAGCTCCAGCAGCTCAGAGCGTTCGGCGCTGGTTCCACAGCACTGGATGATCTCCGAAATCCCACTGAAAGAGCCGTGAGAGCAGCGACGCCCGACACGCTCAGTCCAGTCTGGGATGAGTTTGACTGTGGTGTTGATGTCGTCCGTCCAGCTGGAGGAGGTTCAGACTGAGACCTTGTAGAATTACATAATAAACTTTATGCTCATTTACACCATTTACAGCTCACTGCACTGATCTGTGATGATTTACAAGTGAAATCAATCATTTAGAAATCGGATGAATCTTTTTGAATCAGCCTGTACTTTAGGTTTTAATTTTTACCAATATGTTAAACCCAAATAAATTCAATTTGGTTCATTGTAGGGGATGTTTTAGCCACTTTTTATGTTGAATACATAACTTAATTTAAAGTATTGCATGCAACACTATGCTCTAACAGTGATGCTAAGTTCACTGTTTTTTGTGACATCACAAAAACAAATTCCTTAAAAAAGCTCTATTTAGCCTCTTAATTTCCATATATGGACTAAAAGGACTAAGTAGTGAGTGGTATGTTTTGAAACACAGAAAAAAGTTGAGGTTTCAGTGATATGGGCCCTTTAAGATACAACACTGCCATCTACTGTTCAGCTCTCTGTTTGTTTTGGACTCTGTGTGTGTTCGCTGTTGCTTTCCATCTAAATCGCTGTTTGCGAGGTGTAATCTGATACATGCTTAGTAATGAGGGCCATTTATAATCTTCTGTCTCACCAGCTCTCTCCCATTATCTGTTCCAGAGCCAGAGAGAGAGCAGGATAAAGGAAACTAAAGAGAACGGCTCCCCTGTGAGTACACACACACACACACACACACACACACACACACACACACACACACACACACACCAGGCAACCAAAACATGCTATTATTTGTATTGACTTCTAGAGGCTTTACCAAAGATACATCGTGAAAAATGCACTGTCTAAAAGTTTGTATCCTAAATGTCTTCCAAAGTTAAGAGTACTAATACAGTTTGTCCTGGTTTAGTGCAATAACAGCCTCTACTCTTCTGGGAAGTCTTTAAACTAGCTGTTGCAGCAGTGTTGTGAAAATTTGATTGCATTCAGCCACAAGAGCATTAGTGAGGTCAGGTACTGATGTCGGATCATTAGTTCCGGATCACTCCAGCTCATCCCAAATGTATTGGGTGGAGCTCCATGACAGAGAACATATTTCCCCTGTTCTACAGCCCAGTGCGGGGGGGCCTAATACCCCTCCAGCTGACTCTTGGCATTGAACATGGTAACCTTGGACTCTTGGACGGCTGCTTGAGTGATTCTATTAGTAAATTGAAATTAAGCAACTAAACACGTATCAGTTAGTGCACCTTAAAGTAGCCTAGTTTACTTAAAGGTCTGTCTGGATGTGTAGTGACATAAGCCACTGTTTTCAGTTCTCCGCAGACATTTATAGACGTCTATGATGGTACCGATGTGCTTATGTACTGGAATTGGAGAGCAGTAGTAACTCTGGTGTTGTTTGGGTCTTTTCCAGCTGAAAACAGGCAGTCTGGGTCGGGAGTCCGTCACGTCTCCTCTCACCATCACCAATGAAAATGTTACCTCAGCTACG
Source organism: Pygocentrus nattereri (assembly GCF_015220715.1). Lineage (NCBI taxonomy): Eukaryota > Metazoa > Chordata > Actinopteri > Characiformes > Serrasalmidae > Pygocentrus > Pygocentrus nattereri. Next base: position 3,000,915 of record NC_051231.1, on the reverse strand, counting down.
ACAACTCAAGTCACCAAGGTAACGCAGCTGTTATTTAACAAGCTTAACTGTTAATTGAACAAACAAATTGAACAAACCTGTGTTTTCCTTTTTTGTGGCGTTGTTTTCCAGGTGTTTTTGATTAGAAACATGCAATTCGCTTGCTTAGTGCCTCGTGTTCCATGCACCCTGCGTAGGAACCCTGAATTGGCAAATTGGCTGTTTTTTGCTGCTGTGCCCTTAAGACTGTTATATTTATTATTAATGTTATGCAGTTTTTAAAAAGCAGCCTTTATGATTCTCTACATCTAGACAGAATTTCAAGAAGTCCTTTAAAAGGAGTGAATACTTGAGATGGTATATTTGCTTCCTGTCAGCCATGGACAGCACAGCGTTTAAACGTTTTCCCCACACTGACTTAGCGTGTGTTGTGCTGGTCTGAGTGGATCAGACACAGCAGTGCTGCTGGAGTTTTTAAACACCTCAGTGTCGCTGCTGGACTGAGGACAGTCCACCAACCAGAAATATCCAGCCACCAGCGTCCTGTGACCACTGATGAAGGACTACAAGGTGGACCGACAAGGTAGGAGTGTCTAATAGAGTGGACAGTGAGTGGACACAGTGTTTAAAAACTCCAGAACTGCTGTGTCTGATCCACTCGCACCAGCACAACACACATTAACACACCACCACCACGTCAGTGTCACTGAGAATTACCCACCACCCAAACAGTACCTGCTCTGTGAGGGTCCATGGGGGTCCTGACCACTGAAGAACAGGGTAACAGAGTATCAGAGAAACAGATGGACTACAGTCTGTAACTGTAGAACTACAGAGTGCAGCTATACGGTCAGTGGAGCTGATAAAGTGGACGATGAGTGTAGAACACAGTATATACGGATTGGTACGTACTGTTACAGTAAGTAAGTAGATACATTCATGGGTGTGACATCACAATGTCTACAGTAGTAAAGGATATATGAATAAAAATGTGATGCTGTACAGTGTGCAGGCTCCTTTCTGATAGGTTGCTAATGCGTTACTTACCCAGAGGCTGAATTCAAGCATTTGTGTTTACAGATGCGTCATCAATTAATCAGGTAGCCTACGTGTACGTACAGTGTGGCAGTAATATATGCAGGTAATTTGCATCCCTGAGAGCAGTCGGCTAGCACTCCACACGCTTCCATTTAGGTGTATTACTTAGGAAAACTCACTGCTGTCAGTAGAACTTATGAAGAAAAGGCAGAGAACGTTAGGAAGGGAAGCCGGAGAGCCTACCTACTTGGGTGATGTGGGTGCACTGCAATCTGCTGTAAACCGTAATAAAATTTCAGCAGGAGCCCCCAGGCTTAGGCCATCATGTCCCTGCAGTCAATTTGGTTTGCTGGTGAGATTAGCAGGATGCCTATCAGACTAATTACGTCTGCCAGCTTGAGGTCACGCATCCTCTGTTCACTTATGTGAGAAATCAACTTTCTTTCTAGCTGCAAAGGCGGTGGGTGGCAGACAAAACGTAGCGTCTGTTTTAATACTTCACTAACAGCAGTATCACCTTCCCTCACCGTGTCCCCTCGGAGGGCTTGCCGACGCGGCCTTAAGGGCCCGTTCCGCTGCTCTATTGGCTCTGATGAAGATTGTTAGATGAGCTAGTGGAGGACTGGCGGATCAGGTCGACGTAAATGCGGACTTTAACAGCAGAATGTGCCCAGAAATCACTGCAATTTGACACACTTGCCTTTTTAAATGCCAACAAAGCTGTTCCTGAGCCAGAGCCATAAAATATTTAATACTCCAATATTGTAATGTTCACTTTACATTGCACAAAACTGTGTAGAACTGAAGTGTAACTGCTGTTCTTGGGGTAGGATGCATTGCATGCTGGGAACTGTAGTGCAGTGCATTGTGAAACAGGCTAATAGGATATTAAACTAAAATAACTGCAGGCCAGAGAGGATTGTGTTAGGCTCTTGTATGCATTCCTCTGTAGTAAAAAAGTCCAGGCGCTAAACTGACCTGGCTGCAGTCCAGACTTGTCACCACTGAAAACATTTGTTTCAAGTTTGTTTGTCATTTGCACGACATTTATGCACTGAAATGCTTGTGGTGAGGCTCAGATAATCACTCAGACAGTAAATAAGTAAAAGTAAAATATAAGAAACAAATGGAAATATATTAAACATACACAAAATATAGAGAAAATATTTAGAGAGTCAGTGTTATTGTTGTCTATAGTGGCTTACTGTTAAGGTGTTATTGTCCACAGCAGAGATGACATGATATAATAAAAATAATAATAACGCTGACAGAGCGACTGAGTGAAGTGGTAACGGGTGAAGGACCCACAGCTTCACAGCTTGCTCAGAAGCCTGACAGCCTGTGGGTTGTTCTGGCCTGGATGCTTGTCTGTTTTGTTCTCCATCGATTGAACATTTGCGAGCAGAATACTTGGAAGCGGAGGGTTGAAACACCTTTTACCTGGAGCTCTCACCAGTGCGGCCGTTCTACGGCGCACCGGAACCGGATTTTACTCCGGTACTTACTTTGGCGCATTAGGATATGAAACATAAGGCAAAGGAGACCCTGAACTGAAGAGCAGTCTTTGTGCTGTTTTCAGTGAAATACAGGGTTTAAGTGATTCGCACATGATGGCATTTTGTTTTTATTTATATTCTGCACAGCGTCCCAACTTTTTTGGAAATGCGGTGGTAAAACATTTGCTCCTTGTTGTTGCCCCCTCTTGTCCTGTGAGTGGCCACTTGTATATTATAGGTATTAGTGGTGCAAGGATTCGTTTGTTTTCTCAGTGTGTCATTTGTAGTTCCTCCCAGTGCAGCTGCATCGATCATAAAAAGGAAATAGTGAATCTTCTGGTCAGAAATCCATTTTAAAATGCCACATTGCAAGAGCGGCTCAAGCAGCCGTCACACACGAACTGTGGATGAAAACCATGGAGGGAACTCGGGATAAGAGATTTTCTTAAGATACATAATTTGCACAATGTGAGGTTTACAGGTATGACTGTAATGTGTGTGTGTGTGTGTGTGTGTGTGTGTGTGTGTGTGTGTGTGTGCACTCTGAGCTCCTGTAATCAAAACCAAATTCCTTGAATATGTAATCATACCTGGCCAATAAAGCTTGATTCTGACTGATTCTGATAGAGATCTACTGCGCAGACACTGCTGATCATAAACCAACCAACAGCTCTATTCACTTCTGAGGTGTGAGGGAAAGTCAGCTAGAATATGTTAGTAGCAGCATTGAAGTGAAAGGTGAGCAGTGGTCAGAGAATAGGTGATAAAGGATGCATGCAGTGGATAGTGTAGGCTGCTCTAGGCTGCCCCCTGCAGACGGGATAATACAGAGAGGCAAAGGAACAGATCATAGGTCACTAATTGGTGGACCATGGTCCGAGTCCAGACCAAGACAATGTCCTATGCGTACCTGCACCTACAACCAATAAATGAAATTAAATAATTTTGACGGGGTGGTCCTGTTTTAATTAGCATAACCTTTACAGTACGGCTTTAGCGGCCCAGGAGACTTACAGACCAATCATATGCGTTGTAAATATCACACAAGACGCTACTCAGCCAATCAGATCTGTGCATTACGATGAGCTCTGAGACTTGAGTGAGTGACGCCACACGGGAGGGATGAGGAGAGAAACAGCTGTCAGAGAGGAAAGTGAGTCAGAGGGAAGTTATTCCACATGACGGGACTCTGAAAAGAGAAAACTGACTAAATGTTGGTGAAATCTGAGCGAACTGGACTTTATTTGATCTGACATTCAGTAAATGTTGTTGAAATCTGACCGAACTGGACTTTATTTGATCTGATGTTCAGTAAATGTTGTTGAAATCTGACCGAACTGGACTTTATTTGAGCTGATGTTTAGTAGATGTTGTTGAAATCTGACCGAACTGGACTTTATTTGATCTGATGTTCAGGAAATGTTGTTGAAATCTGACCCAACTGGACATTATTTGATCTGATGTTCAGGAAATGTTGTTGAAATCTGACCCAACTGGACTTTATTTGATCTGATGTTCAGGAAATGTTGTTGAAATCTGACCCAACTGGACTTTATTTGATCTGATGTTCAGGAAATGGTGGTGAAATCTGACCGAACTGGACTTTATTTGATCTGATGTTCAGGAAATGGTGGTGAAATCTGACCCAACTGGACTTTATTTGATCTGATGTTCAGGAAATGGTGGTGAAATCTGACCCAACTGGACTTTATTTGATCTGATGTTCAGGAAATGGTGGTGAAATCTGACCCAACTGGACTTTATTTGATCTGATGTTCAGGAAATGGTGGTGAAATCTGACCCAACTGGAATTTATTTGATCTGATGTTCAGTAAATGGTGGTGAAATCTGACCCAACTGGAATTTATTTGATCTGATGTTCAGTAAATGGTGGTGAAATCTGACCCAACTGGACTTTATTTGATCTGATGTTCAGTAAATGGTGGTGAAATCTGACCGAACTGGAATTTATTTGATCTGATGTTCAGTAAATGGTGGTGAAATCTGACCGAACTGGACTTTATTTGATCTGATGTTCAGTAAATGGTGGTGAAATCTGACCGAACTGGACTTTATTTGATCTGATGTTCAGTAAATGGTGGTGAAATCTGACCGAACTGGACTTTATTTGATCTGATGTTCAGTAAATGGTGGTGAAATCTGACCGAACTGGACTTTATTTGATCTGATGTTCAGTAAATGGTGGTGAAATCTGACCGAACTGGACTTTATTTGATCTGATGTTCAGTAAATGGTGGTGAAATCTGACCGAACTGGACTTTATTTGATCTGATGTTCAGTAAATGGTGGTGAAATCTGACCGAACTGGACTTTATTTGATCTGATGTTCAGTAAATGGTGGTGAAATCTGACCGAACTGGACTTTATTTGATCTGATGTTCAGGAAATGGTGGTGAAATCTGACCGAACTGGACTTTATTTGATCTGATGTTCAGGAAATGGTGGTGAAATCTGACCGAACTGGACTTTATTTGATCTGATGTTCAGGAAATGGTGGTGAAATCTGACCGAACTGGACTTTATTTGATCTGATGTTCAGGAAATGGTGGTGAAATCTGACCGAACTGGACTTTATTTGATCTGATGTTCAGGAAATGGTGGTGAAATCTGACCGAACTGGACTTTATCTGATCTGATGTTCAGGAAATGGTGGTGAAATCTGACCGAACTGGACTTTATTTGATCTGATGTTCAGTAAATGGTGGTGAAATCTGACCGAACTGGACTTTATCTGATCTGATGTTCAGGAAATGGTGGTGAAATCTGACCGAACTGGACTTTATTTGATCTGATGTTCAGTAAATGGTGGTGAAATCTGACCGAACTGGACTTTATTTGATCTGATGTTCAGCTGTCGACTGTATAAGATGCTGATATTCCTACTCGGCTACTTAAGTAAACAGTACATGGCATGATGCGAGTTAGCCATTATGATGTTCTGGACCTTCACTTGAGGAAATTCTCTCTAACTGGACCTCATTGAATTTTAATTAAAGACACCTGGAATAGACTATGATTAGAAAAAAAGACGGATGTAAAGATGCGAAGTTCTGAATCCTGAATTCAGTTCCATAACAATGCTTTTCATTTGCAGACCGTCAAAGGGGGCTACTCAGAGACGAGGATCGAGAAAAGGATCATTATCACTGGAGATGATGCTGTCGACCAACATCAGGTGAGAAATGAATTAAAAAAAAAATCAGTAATTGTTGCCTGTGGGTCGTGTCTCAGTGTCTCATTTAAAATGGTAATTAAAGTTTTCCCGTCCTTTCAGGCTCTTGCTATGGCAATACAGGAGGCCAAACAGCAGCATCCTGACATGCTTGTCACGAAGGCAGTGGTCGTCAGGGAAACAGAATCTCCCTCCGAGGAGAAACACCGGACATCCGAGGTACTGTGAACTGAGATAATCCAGTAAATATTTCTCACATTCAAGAGAAACTGTCCAGAGTTTCTTTTCATTTTTGAGGTATTTGGTTAAATAAAGACAAAACCGAATCAGAATAAGTTCAGAATGTGATCCTAAACATATAGATTGTTGCTTAAAGTGATGGTTGAAGCAAAAATCTACCCCAAGTGCTGTTATACAGTGTTTTAAACCACACATATTAGACTAATCAAGATATGGTTTTAGATGAGTACATTTGGGGTAATTGGCATGGATTCCTGAGTAGAATCTAAGAGAAAAGGGGGAAAAAGGTCTAATAAAAACATTAGGATCTGTGTGTTACATCTAATAAATCTAATTTAAATCAGCCTCTATATGGTCTTAAAGACTAAATTGTCTTTTAGACGGTGCCTATACAGTAGTTAACCCTTAGAAGTCGAGAGCATTACTTTTGATTAAATCATAAGTGTTCCAAATGCAATTAATCATTTTTCCACTAATTTGACCCTATTTTTTCCAACTTCAAAAGCATTGCAGATCATTAGTTATATAAGTGAACAAAATGAGCTTCATCAGAATTTATTTATTGCCCTCAATAATTAAACTTGAACCTGAAAATAAGGTCGCAGTTTTTTATTATCTCCCACATCCTGTGAGAGCAACAGCGGCTGCATGTTTCATTACAAAGAGAGCATAATAGATCCTGTTCATTTGGATTTAGTGCAGTGCTGTATGTGAAACATTGAATTAAAACCATTGTACATTGTGGCACTGTTAGTGCATTGAGTCTGTCAAAATATAATGAATACATATTGTGTATTGTGTGGAAAAATAAGGTATTGTGATATGATATTTTTTTATATGATATATTTTTATCACCCACCCCTATTTTACATGGTATGTTATGCAATTAGATGCAGTTCATTTACATTCTATGTTCTAATCTGCACTTTTTTTATTCGTTTCACTGTTTTTTTTCTACAAAATAAGACTATAGTCACAAAAACAGCTTGTCATCAAGTTTAAATCATAATAAAATATTAAGTTTTGAAGTTTTCTTTCTACAGAATTAGGAAAAAAAGATTAGATTTCTAAGTGTTAACCCTCTACTGCACGCATTATAAATGCAAGCATAGATTTGCATACATTTGCATAATTTCTTGCATAAATCCTTGATTAATTTTTTCGGACCCAATTATTACGTTCAAGAACATTTTAAAAAATAATGTTTGGAGTATGTTTTGGAGTATGTTGTCTTAAGACAATGTGAAGAAATGACTCCCTGAAAATCCGTCGCACAGTGTTGCTTCTAGGCAACAAAATCTCGTAACAAAGAAGTTGATAGTGTTTAAAAAGAGGTTTAAACGTGCCCACTAAGAGGTAGTACAACCAAGCACATGCTTTTTGTTGACTAACTCAAACCCCTCCCTTTATTCTTAACCCTATTATTGTCTTTAAATATGCATAATGTTATTGTAAAGTGAGGAAAACGAGTTTGTTGCCCTGAGGCAACATCGTGAAGTAGAGGGTTAATATAGCATCGGTTCATGGACTGCTGTAATTGAGGGTCTCTACCTGTTTGTGTGTGTACAGTCCTGATCACAGATCTCATGAGACCAGAGTGAGGAGAGGAGCCTGATGTCCAGCCCCACCTTCTACACCCAGCTGTGGGAAGCTAACCTATGCTACTGTAACAATACAGACCAATCATATACAATACAGACCAATCCTGCATCCAGCAACGAGTTCCTCCGCTACAGAACACACACCGTTTGAGCCCTCCTCCCTCTGCTGTCAGCCCAGACTGTGAGACTCTGTTGTTCAAGTCAACCTTGAGATATCACCACCTCACCAATGCAGTCCTCCATATCAGCTGTTTAAACCAAGTATACTACTGCACACAGTGCTCGTCTAATACTACTACTCCTATGTCCAACTAGCATGACTTGTTGCCGTCTTCAAAAAAGGTTGTTGCCCTTGATTTGTATAAATGTTGATAGAGTTTATTCTCCGGTTTAGCCTGTTATATCTGTGGATACTGAATTCCGGAGACGACTGAGGGGAAACGTGACCCGAGGTCCATCTCGTATGCAGAGTTCCATTCTGTGTGGTCAGCATCAGTCTCCAGTCAAGCGCTGTTTGAGTTTACGTGAGTTCGGACCCTCGCTCTGAGAGGCTCGCTGTTTTTTTCGTCCCCCGGTTCTACCTGCTCACTGTGGAATACTCTTTCGCTCTGTCCTCTAAAAGGGTCACCGTGAAGATTCTGCCTTCTCTTTCTCCTTCAAGCATGACTTTGTAGGAGATATGAGGTCAGGAAACTTCTCCCTTTCGGCCCGGGGTGATGGTCAGCTTTTACTGCTTGCTGTCACTTATGTGACATATATATAGTCAATCGCTGTCTTTTTAGCTTTGTAAAGATTTTTAAAATGATAGATGATCAAAAAAAGTCAAATATTGCTTGTTAATTACAGTTAAGGCATATTTATTGATTGTCATCCTACATATGCATGATTGGAATAGCTGGCGTGGATGGATAAAGATGTAACGCATCAACTGGCAGCATTTGCAGAGAGCGCATCTCATGATATTAACCAATAGGACTCTTTATACTTCGTATAAAGAGGCTTCACCCACACGTGTAGAGATTTTTGATAGCATGTTTTTTCTCTGCTGTTTGGCCCACTGTCCACAAAATGCTTTAGGTTATGAAAAATACAGGGTGATTCAGAAAGTTATATCCAATTTCAAAACAATTGATTTCACTTGTAATTCACTACAGGTCAGTGCAGTGAGCTGTAAACGGTGTAAATGATCATAAAGTTTATTATGTAGTTCTACAAGGTCTCAGTCTGAACCTCCTCCAGCTGTACGGACGACATCAACTCCACAGTCAAACTCCTCCCAGACTGGACTGAGCGTGTCGGGCGTTGCTGCTCTCACGGCTCTTTCAGTGGGATTTCCGAGATCATCCAGTGCTGTGGAACCAGCGTCGAACGCTCTGAGCTGCTGGAGCTTCACTGCTGATGAAAATCCCGCTGCTCCGTTCTGACGGATTCACTCTTATTGACGTGGAGAACGCAGAACGTTCTGCTCAGGGGTCTCAGCTCCTCTCAGACTGAAGGAGCCAGTCAGAAACTCTGACCCCCTCTTACAGTTGGATTGTGATTGGTTCCTCGGCGCCTCACGGCTGTAAAAATGTGGTGCTTTGAAATCGGATGAATCTTCGTGAATCACCCTGACATGCATGAGTTGATTGTCTGGATGTATCTGACCCTTTCCAGCCTTTGATGCCAAATGGCAGCATAGTTTTCAATACTGATTTCCAACAGTGGCTTCAACAAGTCACATCAACGTTACTAATGTTAGAAGCTAACTTTGCTGCTTTACAGTAGTTATTACTTAGAGGACGTTACTTTCTTTTCTTCAAAAAGATGATGCATGTGCTATAATATCATTCACTTACATGATTTAGACCAGTGAGTAGCTGACATACGAGTCCGATGCAGAGGTCACTGGGTGCAGTAAGCTCAATAGAGAGCAGAAACCTTCATCTAAACTAGAGGCTCTCAAATGCCAAAGCCTAGAGGCCCTACTATTCAACTGTTCCCTGTCCCAGCACACCTGACAGCCCCAACACGCCTGACCCAGCTCAAAAATGGGCCTGATAATTAGCTGATGAGTTGGTTGAGGTGTGTTGGAGCAGGAAATAGTTCAAAGTGTGTTGGGATGTGGAGCTGAGAAGGTCTGTGCTATATTATTGTCCAGTTATCTGATATTTGAAGCTGAAAAGGGAAAGATGGAACATTGAGGAGCGAAAGCAAAAAGGAAAAAAGCCACAGAAATTGTTGAAAATGTTCTAAATGCCCCAGTTTTACTGCTCCAACATCTAAATGCAGAACTCCAGTGTCTATGCATCAGCTAAAACTGACCACTGGAGTCCAGTGATGCAATATGGCATCAATATGTTTTTGAATGGATTCATTTTCTGAAGGCTGGAAAATAATGTAGGCTGGAAAGGGTTCATTTAGATGTCTTAACACTATCAGTCCACACATGAATTGGCATCCTTTGTTTTCTCAGTACTTTTAGATTATAGCCGCGCTATTTGTACAAAAAAAAGAAGAAAAAAACGTGTTATTGGAAATACTCAGACGCGTGTGGGTGAGGCCTGAGATGTGAATTATATCTGAACATCATGCAGAGAAAAAAATCATGATCATGGTCTTTCATTCTTTTGTTTATCGCATCTGCTTATTTAAGAATAGTAGGGCCCTGAATTAGTATCTCCACCCCAACTGACCCCAAACTGATATTGCTATTATTCTAAATACTGTGGGCCATAGAAACCAATATATATGAGTTACGAGAGGATTTAGAAAATGAATTTTAATATAAACGCTTTATATAAAGTTATTTCCATGGGAGAATGTTTTTATTTTTATTTGAGTTCTGTTTTAAGTTATGGTGTGCAACTTTGATGAAATGTATTTATATGAATTGTGAATGTCAGCCGTTGGGTTTTTTCCCTTTCCCACATATTTCACTGTGTGGCTTCCTAACCTGCTCACTTTTAGACAAAGCCTGGGTTCACAGTGTGAGGATAAAGTAAAAAAGTAAAAAAAAAAGAGAGGAAACTTAATATACCGAAAACATATTACAATATATTGTGCGTATATTTTGCAATATGCTGATAAGAATTTATTTCATTTTCATAGGAGCCGGTCTCAGTCAAGCTTTCAGAAAAACCTGAAATGCAACGTTTATCTGTGTGCAGATACTATGTGTACATATATACAGTGGATTTAATAGTAGATTCTATTTAAAAGCCTCCCAAGTGCTACTGTCACTGTCACTATGCAGTATTTGCATCTACAGGCTGAGATCTGTATAAAGGAGGTCACTGATATACAGCCCATAATATTCTCATATAACACCTCTATAAGCTGTAACTGTAACTCCATCTTGCATCCAAAAGAACAGCTAAACTATATATTGTTGAGGTTATATCAGAACCTCGTTAGTCCACATTTGAAAATGCAAGCTGCCCTTAATTTGAGCATTAAAATGACAAAAAAATTAAAGCATTAAAATAGTTTTTTCCAGCGATATGAGGTTTCGTTATGACAGTGACGATATGTTGCTGACAGTAAATGTAAGCCAGTAGCCGTGAGTCAGCACTGTCATTTTCACAAACCTAAATGCTTATTTTCTCCCCGTTTTGGTTTTAGTCTCACGATTCTGGGTCTTTGAATAGGTCAGTGAATGGCCAACTGACCAGCGAGGTTCAGAACACTTGGCCTGCTGAAAGACGCTGGCTGTACCTCATGCAGCTCTGCCTTTTCAATGATACGCATGAACGTGAACCGGTCAAGCCAGAATGGTCGATGCCCTAACCTGACCTGAACCTGCTCGGACACAGAAGGCCGAAGTTACTGTAGCTTCTTATTCACCAGCGTTGTATTCAAGTGGTGTGTTTACGGCGCTTTGCTTTGTTACTAAGGACTTGAGTTGCTGGGATAAACTGGTATTACACACATTATTAATAGGCTTTATGGAATTTCCAATCATAGCTAGCAAAAAACAGCGGCCACCCTTCACTCGTAGACTGTTTAAAGATTCCTTTACTTTAGGTGAGCAGCAAGCAAGCTGGGAATCTCTCCACCAACCCAACACATCCCTCTTATCATCGGTGATGTAATCACGATTGATTACTGTAAAACCACGTTTGTGTCTCTGTTAGTGCTGCACCATTTAAGGTGGAAGGAATTTTGAATACAACGCTGGTAAATAAGAAGCTACTGTAACTTCGGCCTTCTGTCCGAGCAGGTTCAGGTCAGGTTCGGGTCTCGAGTACCGTTCTGGCCTGACCGGTTCAAGTTTTAACTGGAATTCTGTGAAGCTGCTTTGCGAAAACATCAGTTGTGAAAAGTGCTACAAATAAATTTGATTTGATTTGATTGCTGTTGAACTTCATTCTTGGTTTTAAACATCAGAGCTGTTCTGAACCAGTCTAGCTAATCACTCACTAGATCACAGACCCAAGCCCAATGTTGTACGTGAAAAAAATGACCCAAAACCGGCCCAAACATGGCCAAAACCAGCCCCAAACACGGCCCAATACTGGCCCCAAACACAGCCCAAAACTGGCCCAAAACCGGCCCAAAACCGGCCCCAAACACAGCCCAAAACTGGCCCCAAACACGGCCCAAAACTGGCCCAAAACTGGCCCAAAGCCCCATATTTTATCAGGTTTGGTTGGGTAACAGACGCTAATCTGTCTGCTAAAGATTATGAGGGGTTAATCTAGTATGGCAGTGAATACGTCCTCATTATCAGCTACTCGGTTACATTCATTATTAGCAACATTAGCAATACAAAGCAGTCAGTTCTGTATTTGTCTCCCTCTGTAGCCACGGCTTTGTCTCTGCTTTCTGTTTCCTGCTCAGTGCAGCCCCCTAGGGAATAGGAAGGCCCTGTAGGTGTGTCGGATCTGCTGTTTTCTTTCAAATCTGTGAAAAGGTCCTATTATATAATTATAATTTCTAGATCGTCACTGGACTTAATTACTGTCAAAACGTTTGTTTGCTGGGAAGAGAAGTTTTCACTCGTACTGAATCCACTTTCAGTGATTTAAAACAACATGTTTGTTTTTGTTTACCTGCTCTGGAAGAGTGAGGTCTTTTTGGTTGTGGTGTGTTGAAGGGAGGGATGGTGTGGCTGCATAAACAGGGCGAGAGCAAAAATGGAAAACCTGCTGTCTAGTTAATATGTAAATGCAATTGACGTGTAATGCGAATTACATGTACATGTAAATAGTGTCACTGTTGAGACTCCACACGCAAGGACTGTTACAGCGCCAAACGGGAGAGGACCATCATACCAATATTGGGTGCCTTACCGTCAGAGTCACTGCCACTCGAGGCAATGGACAACAAGGTGTGATCCACTCAAATAATGGAGATGCAGATGACCGTTGTTGCACTGGAGTAAGGCAAAAGTGCCTTGTATATACTTGCACAGAGAGTGTCTCCGTTTTTCCCTCATAGCTCATGACGTACGAGGCGCAGTGAGTCCTTCGGAGTTGATTTCGTGATCGTATAGCTTGGTCCTCTGCTGAGCGGCCCTGTATGGACATACAGCGTCCTGTCCTGCGATAGCGGCGTAAGAGTCGAGCCACTGCTCCAAAGGAACCGGATCCAGTCCAGTCTAGTAACTAATGCTCTGTGCATGGCATGAAGCATTGGCCTTCCCAATACTACTGTCCTCCCTTCAGTTCACGCCGCACCTTCTCTACTCTTTCATGGTCACCTAGTGCTTGATGGTGTGTTTTTTGCTGTATTTGCATTAAGTCTAAATGGAACACATGAATACATCAATAAATGTCTAAGTCTGATTACAGCTGGATATTTTCTTACCGTTTAACTTACTAAAGCAATGGTTAGGCCAAAACAACACATGTAAACAATGTCCTTCTTACCCAAAAGTAGTCGATTAAATAAAATATCATGCTTGGTGTCTGAAGTTTGCTTTTTTTTGGTTTTGCACTGGAGCTACGAGGTTAATGTTACTAACAATATTAACCTGTTTGTCATCATGCAAACTGGAGCTCTCACCTCCAGTCACGGGCCCGTATCGTGGAAAGGAGTTTGATGTAGAGCAGAGGTCACTAATAGGTGGACCGCAGTACAAGTCTGGACCCAGACGCTGTCCTATGCGGACCTGGACCTAGAACTGATACACTGGAGAATTATTTAATTGGGGTGATCCTGTTTTAATCCGTGTATCTTTTCTAGTCTTTACGGTACTGATTTAGTGGCTGGGACACTTATCATAAAGTGTGTGGTTCCATGGTGTAATGGAGAGCAATCTGGACTCTGAATCCAGTGATCTGAGTTCAAATCTTGGGTGGGACCTAACTGACTTTCTTGGGGGCAGTCGTGGGCTGGAGGAACCAGCCCTGTGACCAGAGTTCAATTGAACATATCACGTGTTACGCTGATCAGATCTGTGCGTTACGACGAGCTCTGAGACTCGAGTGAGTGACGCCACTCAGGGGAGGGATGAGGAGAGAAACAGCAGTCAGAGAAGAAAGTGAGTCAGAGGGAAGTTATTCCACATGACGGGATCTAAAAAGAGGAAACTGACAGTAAATGTTGTTGAAATCTGACCGAACTGGACTTTATTTGATCTGATGTTCAGTAAATGTTGGTGAAATCTGACCGAACTGGACTTTATTTGATCTGATGTTCAGTAAATGTTGGTGAAATCTGACCGAACTGGACTTTATTTGATCTGATGTTCAGTAAATGTTGTTGAAATCTGACCGAACTGGACTTTATTTGATCTGATGTTCAGTAAATGTTGTTGAAATCTGACCGAACTGGACTTTATTTGATCTGATGTTCAGTAAATGTTGTTGAAATCTGACCGAACTGGACTTTATTTGATCTGATATTCAGCTGTCGACTGTTAAGATGCTGATATTCCTACTCGGCTACTTCAGTAAACAGTATATGGCAGTAAATCATAACACGTTAGACATTATGATGCTCTGGACCTTGGCTTGAGGAAATTTTCTTTGACTGGACCTTATCCTGATCCTAATTCATTCCTCTGTCCAGTATAGTCCAGCTAAGCTGTAAAAATAGCCTGTTTGTTTTTGTGATGCCACAAAGCATACAACTGTCCACAACAACATGAATTAGATTAAATGACCATTGTCTAACCTTTCTTTATCCTTTAGAACAGTTCTCCTCAACTCTGGTCCTGGAGGCTGACTGACCCACACTTTTTAGCGCTTTCCCTGATCCCAACACACCATTATTGAGTTAAAGTGGATGTATAAAGGCAGGGAAAGGACTACAATTGCATGACATTGCCTCCACTTTGCCATTGCCTCAGGATTAAACAGGCTGTTTTTGTTACTGTGACTTTAAGACTGATATATGTAAATGAGCTCTGTTCTGAGTGGATGCTGTGTATTTTGCCTCATTCAAAAAGCAGTGATAACTGAAACGCTGCTTGGCCGTGTCCAGAAACCTTCACTTAACGGATGGGTGAACCTTTTGTGGGGCAGTAAAAGGACATGGTATGTTTGAGAGTCTTGCCAGCAGAGGTCAGCGTTTCACCCTTTTCTGCACAGTGCCGTGTAGCTGGTGTCAGTCATGAAATATAATTATGACAGAAATATGAGGGGGGGTGGGTCTCTGCATTCTCAGAGCGACAGGGTTTGTAGGCACTGATTATTCCCTTTTAGTTTAGAGCAATGCTGAAAAAATGGTTCAACCAAACATGCTAAAAAATGACTGGAAGCTTGTAGACACCAATCGACGTGATGTCATTTGCATAATGCTAATTAATGGCTGTTTGCTGGCATTTATTGCTGGGATTAGTAGCTCACTGTCAGAAAAAGCACCTCAGAAAAGTGTGTTCAGATTCTCCCTCCTGGCAATACCAGCAGTAGCCAGCAGATGGCAGCACTATACTTCATACCCTACAAGAAAAGCCTTCATGAGGCAATAAGGCTGCCGTACCTCACCTCTATAATTGTAAAGCCACAACAAATTCAAATAAATCATCAGCAACTAAGCAAAACAAGCCCTGATGTAACTATATACCTTTATAAATGATGAAAGCCTTGACGTAGAGAGACACCGCAGCCTGCTGTGTTTTGTCATCATGTCCTCTTTAGCCGGGGGGCCGCGCATGAGCCGGAGTGAAGCCTGAGCCTAACAGATTGCTGTGGATCGGAACCTATCCAGCTTTAATTGAGAATCTCTATTTTGGGCGCTTCAATTAAGCTGCTGTGATTTAGAAGTGTGGGAGAAGACATCCGAGTAAAGGAGAGGCTCCAGTTTAATCCCAGATGTGCTTTAACACGGCAAGATCTGGCATTAAAAACATGCGTTTGTCCAGCGACACAGCAAAGACCGTATAAGTCACTGTGAGGCTACAACATCATGAAAGTTGCGTAGAATTTTTATCTTTAGAAGATAATCCGGATATGTGTTAACAGGATGCACAGAGTCTGTATTTTAGCATGTTAATCTAACATAATTACAGCATAAATGCTTATTTACTCGGTATTGTCAACATGTCTCAGCATTGTCTTTGATTTTTTATTCGGTTTCTTTTTACCGCTTTACTTGTAATGAAAGTCAGTGGAACCAGACGTCTTTCCAAGTAATTTTGGGCCGTTTCTTTTAGTCCATTGATCATGAATTTTACACACAGTAACCGTAAAGAGTAACAGGTATTTTCAAATTATGTCAAAAACTGAAAAATGATGCAAGGTTTTGTCCCGACAGCCACATTATATTTATATGTTTGCATATTTTTCAGAATATTTTTTGTCAATAATAGATTTTTAAAGCCTTTTTGAATGGCCAGTGGATTTTCATAGTTTTTCTCCATTTATGTTCGCAAACGTTGGAAAAAAATTAAATATTGTGCCACTTTTTAATCCCACAGGGAAATTTCACCTCTGCATTCAACCCACCTGTGAAGTGAAACACCACACCCACACACACTAGGGGGCAGTGAGCACACTTGCCCGGAGCGGTGGGCAGCCCTATCCACAGCACCCGGGGAGCAGTTGGGGGTTAGGTGTCTTGCTCAAGGACACCTCAGTCATGGACTGTCAGCACTGGGGATCGAACCGGCGACCTTCTGGTCACAGGGCCAGATCCTTAACCTCCAGCCCACGACTGCCCCCACTTTTTTAGTTGTTAATTAATTAATTTATTTCTTTTTCATAAGTGACATATATAAGTGACGTATATTGTATATCTTGAAAAGTACTCTGATGCCATATCCCCCTCCCCCTCTATAACTGCAGCAGTTAGCCCTTAACATACATTATGCGCAGGCTGAGTGTTTTTATAATGCTTGTATTATTATATAATAGCCCATAATATGACATCTCTATATTAATCATCACATATATTAAATGGGAAGTAGGCACTTCCATTCAGTGTTAAACGCTTTAAAGAAAGAGTCGAGTCAGCGTTGTTACTGCCTTTGACTTCTCTGGAGGAACTTTCTCAGCTCTGTGCCGAACTCTCAGTGCTGTGCTGTTCTGACACAAATGCTGAGGGAGCTATTTTCTATCTTCATAAACAATCCCTCTTTAAGGTGAACTGCCTCTGCTGGGGAACAGAGCTTCACAGCCCATATCATCCCAAACTTACCGTATCACCACACACACACTGTTAAAATTAGCAGTCCCTGCAGTCCCGGAGCTCGTCCTGCGCTCAGTGATGTCACTGAAAGACATTTAATACGGCCATAAAACATCTGTCCTGTCCATGCCCCACCCACTAATGCATTCTTTTGTAGCCACCGTTGCAAAGTTGGACGGGCTTTACAGAACTTCCCATTCAGCCTAGTGAGAACTGTGGCAGCCTCTGTTTAGAGTTGCTGTATAGCGCAGAATGCTGTGCTTCCAACCTGCACTGTAGGACAACAATGAATTTGCCCCCATGCTGATGCTAGCTTAATGACACAGCACAAAACTAGTTCCAATCTACCCTGGCTGTGCACCGCTTCACATGAACACGCAATAAATTCAAGTCAAGTCAAAGTTTATTTATACAGAGCTTTTTACAACAGGTGCTGTCACAAAGAGGCTTTAGACCAAAATCTGTGTCCGAGCCCCCATGAGCGGCGACAGTGGCGAGGAAGAAACCATGAGAAGAACCAAGACTTAGAAGGTGAACCCATCCTCTTCTGGTCGACACCAGATAGCAAACAATGTTGGTATAAAATGTTATACTACACAATGGGGAAGACAGGCGGAGCAATGGTTAATTAGATTAGTTTTAGTTTATGCAGCAACAGCAGGAGGGTCAGTTCATGATGGTCAGGTTTGCACAGCGTTGGCGTTGTACAGCATGAAGCTCAATAGTGGTCAAGCCGGCCCAGAAGGCTGGTGAGCAGTGGCGCCCAATCAAGGCAGAAGAAGCAACAGCATCAGACGTACAGGACGGGAGTTATTCAACTCGGCAAAGAAAAGGAAACGCACAGAGGGTCAGTTCTGTAACGAGTGACTGATCACAGATTACAGGGTTAACAGAGCAGCAGAGACTCCGGCAGGTCTCGTTATATCCCTTTACAAAAAGGGATAAACCAGAAAGGTAGCCTCATGAGGTTCCCCGAGATGTTGGCGCCCCTCTGCTCCACTGTCAACAAACCTGAGTGAGTGAGAGCAGTGGGGCGACAGCACCAACACTCCCAGTTTACCATAATACTCTATGACCATGAACCCCCTGATCTGCACCTTCTATCTAACAGGGAAAACTAATTACCAATTAAGTTTTTAGACTATGGCTGTGTCTGAGTCCTGAACACTGCCTGGAAGATTATTCCAAACTTGGGGGGCTTTGCATGAGAAGGCTCCACCCCCTGATGTAACTATGATGTAAATATCAACCATTAAGTGTCTTTACTCAAAAACTGTGGGTGGAGCATGGACATATTATGATACTGATACTAAATAAAGCTGCTATATGCAAATGAGCCTGACCCCTCACAATATAATCCCGACCAATCAGAGTTGCAGAGGATTGTTCGCCTGGGTGTTTTTATGAATCCCAGTATTTACATCATCCAACAGAAGTAAATAATTTTGCAGGACATTCTTAGACGTCGCATTACTGACTCAGTTCCAACTGTACTAGCATCACGACCCCAACCACAACAGCAGCCTGTAAGCAGCCCTGCTGTGTGATTTAATCCGCTGTTTGATGCAGATCATCTTCAACTGAAAGTTTTGTGGTGAGCAGCTTTAATTTACTTCGTATTGCTGTTGAGATTGAAAGAAATGAGCAAGAAGAGGTCATGTTAGCTACTATTTTATTTTTCTGCCTATATCTATTTTGACTTGCTGCTTCTGTGAGAGGCAACGCCGTGCTTCGGTTTAAACCAGCAGATCAGATCAGAGCTCATCAGAATATTCATGAGCCCATTAAAAAGAGAAAGCGGCTTGTTTCATTCTAGAGTCAGATCACAGGGCTGTAAATAGAATCGTGAAATCACATCAGGGCATTTTTACTCTAAAGTCACACACGTTCTATGCAGACATCAGAGGACAGTTTATAATGAAGAATAAATGTAATCTATTGTACCTTTAACTATAACAGAAGCAGCACAGGATGGCCTTTATTTCTATGCCGCTGTACTTTCATGAATGAACACGCTCTGGGAGTATTTTCAACACGATTCTAATGACCTGATGCTTGCAACAAGCGGCAAATACGGACTTATTCAGACAACCCGAATTAAAGACCTCACTCGCTGAAAGCAGACTAAGTCTTATGATTTAGCACGCTGACTTCAAATATAGTTTTATTCTTCAGTCAAATAAATTTTGCATCTAGTAAATAAGATATCTTATAGCTTTATACTGCAGGCTTTTTATGCCTGCATAATATATTGTTTGTCAATCATTTTCATGCACTCAATAATCTGAACATGTTGGCTCAGTGATCAGATTCCTCAGTGCTGTGAACTCTTACTCTGATTTCTTTCAGATTTCTCAGTCTGCACATGTTCAAAAACAGACTGCTGTACCAGAAATAAGCGAGCAGTGTTGCTGCAAGATGCAGCAAAACACTTTGGGAGTGACACTGAAACCAAATATATGCTTAATGAATTGATTTAAATATTCTTCTGTAAGGGTCCAGCCAGCCCTGCCTGCTGCCAGCAGAGGGTGACGGCAGCATGGAGCCACAGACTAATTGGATTTAACTCAACACACCTGCGGGCTCCACTACTTAAGGCTGTGGCAAAGGGCAGTGTTTGTCACACCTTTGTAGAGGGGTGACCGGTATGGTACTTGGTCTTAGAAAAAGAAAAGAGGACCACAAAGAGAAATTGTCCCAAAACTACTTAAAACCCACCAGAAGGCTGGAGCTACAAACTGCTTCAAGCCCTGTAAGAGGTATTTGCTCCAGGAAGAGCAAACAAGTGACGCCTAAAGTCTGACTTCTCCTCGATATCTCGGGGCAAGTCATTTTTGTTTTCTCATTTTCTTTTATTTCACGTTTATTGTTCAGCCTTTGTTTGAGCACACTGGTTTGTCGTTCCCACCTTTTCTCTTTTCCATTCCTTGAAGTGCTTCACCCGCTGTTGCCTGTGCGTCCCAGTGGCGCAGCGGTAACTCCACGGACTGCCGATCGTTACAGCGGCAGTTCCAACCTGGCTCCGGTTCGCCTCAGTTGCAACGTCACAAACTCCATTGCTCCAATAAATCTCCTGACTCCTTTTTTATTTTTTTTATTGGCTTTCAGTTCTGCACTTGGGTCTGCCTCCCTGCTGTCCCGTAACATCTTCATCTTCTACATGATGTATGTTCATATTTCCAAGTAAATTGGTGTGATTGTTGTTTTTTTATGATGTAAATAACAACTATTAAATGTATATTCCCAAAAACTGGGTTCCATCTGAATAAGATTTTCACTAATAGTTCAGACCGAAGAACATATTTGTGGGTGGAGCATGGACAAATTGCGATACTGATACTAAATAAAGCTGCTATATGCAAATGAGCCTAACCCCTCACAATCCCGACCAATCAGAGTAGCAGAGGAATGTTTGCGTGGGTGTTTTTATGAATCCGAGGATTTACATCATCCAACAGAAGTAAATAATTTGTTAAAATGATGCAGGATATTCTTATCATTACTGACTCACCAATGCATTTTCAATACATTGCAAGTCTCAAAATCGCAATACTTTAGTCCATATTGTGCAGCCCTTATCAGAATGAAGGTCAGTCTGAATCTCTTCTCTCGCGGTTCCATTTTCACATTAAATCGCTTGAAAGGAAAACTCACTAGTTCACCTTGTCCCAGTTCTTCAAAGCCTGCACCTACGGCTCAGTGAATATTCCATCTCTGCTCCACACCTGGATCACCGCACATGGCTCCAGCAGTGCTCCAGTGACGTGTGTGTGGCCAATCAGCGGTCAGACGGGCTAGCTTGGGTGGGGGGATGGGCAGAGGATAAGAATAGAAACTGCGCCGTCTTGGTAAAAGCTAATGCCAATCAACAAATGTAATCTGCGGCTGTTAACCACATCTGTTGCTTGGCACCCACGTTGTGTGGAGGCTTTCGCTATTCATTAGCACTCCATATCTGTCACTCTCCGCTCTGGCTTCCCTGAGGGAAGGGGCTGCAGTGTGGTGGGGCTAGAAAGAGGGGGATGTAACCTCTTCAAATCCACAACCCGATCCGAGCCACTCACGATAGGCTAGCACTTGAACTCCAGCGGCCACCTTGGAGAAATCAAGCCCGCAGAGGTGGAATTGATTAGACTCACTTAGCTGTCCTGGATCTGGAAAATTGTGGTGGCAGTTGACCTCTGGGGGGCTGGGGAGGGGTGGGCTCCTGCCTGATTGGACTTTACATAACAGGCTGGGGAAGTGTTTGTTAAGAGGGATCTCACAGCCTCCCTTTTACAAAGGAGAGGAAAGGACCACTGAAGTGATGGTTTGATCAAAACATCATTTACCCAGTATTCTTCCTGCTGCAGTTTTACTTTAGCATCATTTCTGTTGTCCATTTTTGTAGATAACCAGGGTTGGGAAGTAACGGAATATAATACGGAAATGAAGGATCTGAATTTATTCCGGGTTACATTTTGTAAAGACAGACTTCAGAATACCGTCACTATGTTTTAGGAGAACAACTGTAGAATAATTACCCACTAACTTTTTAAAAACTGTACCATCTTTGACCATCATTGCTTGTTTATTACTACTTTAAAACTAGTGTATTCTAAAGAGCAACTCGGTTTGTTCTCGGTTTGTCTGCTAAAGCCTGAGTAGACCGATAAACCAGTGTGACGATCAGTTACCAATTACGAAACTACACTGGAGGTAATGGACCTTGGGAGTGATAAACTTCTGTTGCTTTAGGAATTGTAGCGTAATACATTGCTGAATACATTTAGACGGTGTACTCAGCATTCAGCTGCTTTTTCAAAGTATTCTGCCCAACCCTGTAGATGCCAGTATGTCCTACACTGTCAGAAACCACTGAAGAAAGTCCATTTAATGTTCCTTAACAACTCAATGCGATGTTGGGCAAGCGACTGCGCCATGTCCTTCATACCTTTAGTTAGAGTGACCTGGTAGCATCTGTAACACTTGTGTTAACACACAGAAGCATAAAGGAAAATCATCAGCTTATCTGACCAACTGCGCGTGGAGTAAAGGGGGAAAACTCCTTGCTTTAATATGAATACATTCAAGCTCCAGTTACTGGACCCCAATAAAGTGCCAAATCCACCTCTGTGTGGTGCAGCAGCCACCTATACTGCTCATTTTCCCCCTCTCTCCATCTTCTCCACACATTAGACTTTTCTTAGGAAAAATATTCAGTGATGAAGCTGTGTGAAATTGCAAATGTGATGAATGGTGCTTTTGGGCTGTAATTTATTTTTTTGTAGCAACCTGGGGCCACATTTGAGCTGCTGCCATAGAATTCTGTCCAATGCATTACAAAAGGTCTGCACCCGGGCTCATACAAATAGACCTGCCCTATCAGTTTTATGATGTTGCTTGTGAATAATGGCAGGCCGGCAAGGCGCAACAGCAGCACTGCTGGGGCCACCAAAGCAACAGAAACGAAGATTTAATTGCCTCTAATCAACCTGAGGGCCAGTTGTTTCTGAGTTACCATCTTTCTCAGCCTCCATTTCATTCTTCCAAAGTCAGGAACGGCTCCGCCGAGGGTTTTTCTCTTTCTCGGGTTATAGCTTATTTCGGCTGACATTGCTTCCCTTTTGAGAATGTAAAATTAATGGACGCTGACCGCCGTCTTGGACTGTCAGAAAGCAGAAAGTTCTAAGCTAACTTTGCATGTACCGCCTCACATTTCAGTAGCCAAGGGCAGACAGTGCTGGACAACGCAGACAACATCGACCTTGGAGTTTGATGTACAGTGCAAGGCTTTGGCAGAAACGAGAATAATGCAATGCCAGGTTCAGCACCGTGGACAGCACTACAAGACCGTGGCAGCTGCCTCTGTTTGCACACACTGCATTATTGTGGCATGTTGCGGGTGTAATATGACTCCCTGTTGGCTGTCATTGCAGTACACTTGCCGAAAAGTTCCTCGCACTTAAGATTTTCCTCAAACTTTGCTGTAATAATGCTGTATAATCACTTAAAAGCTCAGCCTTCTACATTTTTTTTTGTACAACCCAAATTCCAAAAAAGTTGGGACGCTTTTGTTTCATGATGTGCCAAATGTTTCCTATTGGTGATGTTGTGATGGATGCAGTATGTGGTTTACTGTGTTTCTGAAATATGAAGACCTTCCCTAAAAGAGACGCTGTCTGGATGGCAGCACATGTTGTTCTAAAACCTTCATATACCGGTCAGCATTGATAGAGCCTTTCCTGATGTGTAAGCTGCCCGCACCATAGGCACTAATGCAGCCCCAGACCATCAGAGATGTAGGCTTTGAACTGTGGGCTGATAAGCTGGATGGTCACTATGTTCTTGACATGAAACAGGACATGGCATGTTTGGTTTCCAAAAAGATTTAAAAATTTTTATTTCTTCTGCCCACAGAAGAGTTTTCCAATTTGCCTAGTCCATTTTAAATTAGCTTTGGCCCAGAGAAGACGGCAGCGTTTCTGGATCGTCTGACATGTGGCTTCTTCTTTGCGTGATACAGCTTTAACTTGCGTTTGTGGATTATACGGTGAACTGTGTTCAGACAGTGATGTCTGGAAGTGTTTCTGAGCCCATGCAGTGATTTTCCAGTACAGAATCGTGTCTGTTTTTAATGCTGTGCTGTCTGAGGGCTTGAAGATCAGGAGCTTCCAATACTGACCATCGGCCTTTACCCTTATGTACAGGGATTTCCCCACATTCTCTGAATCTTTTGATGATATTATGAACTGTAGATTGTGAGTTAACATTTTTCATGAAATTATACATTTTATCACTTTACATTTTTTAAAGTGTTTGTGTGTATTTATGCACCAAAAACAGTCATCATTCATTTTTACATTAAACTCTGTTCATCCCCTTATTAAATATTCTATAATTAAACAGGCTGTTTTTGTAACTGTGCCCTTAAGGCTGACTTATTTAAACACTCTCCATTGTGAGTGGCTGCCCACTCACCATAACACATGTTTATTTTTGGAATGATGCAAGGAAGAAAACCTTGTGTCTCCATTTTTGTCGTTTTTCAGTTTTTGACATCATTTGAAAATGCCTGTTGTTCTTTACATTGCGTCTGAATTTCAAAATGAATGGACTAAAAGAAACGACCCAAAATGACTTGGAAAAAATTCTGGTTCCATTGACTTACATTGAAAGTGAAGTGTTTTTCCTTCTCCTGTAAAATTGTCACAATATACACTCTCTATAAACAATTATATCATTTTGGTGAAAGTGGGTGGGGCTAACTAGCTGCAGGATGAATAGGTATGTAAATAGGTGTGAACAGGGAAAATGTGTGAATATGTAAATATGTTGGTTTTTGTGACATCATAAAAACAATTAAACAGATTTTGCGGGTTAGGGTTGGTGTTCAGACATCACAAAAACAATGAATTAGAAACTGTTCTGCAGCTTGTGTTCCATATATGGCATAAACCAGGAAGAGAATGGCATATTTTGAAACTATGTTGATATATTAGAACTTTCATTTCTCCAATTTGAGGAATGTTTTCCATGATATTGACTCTTCGGTGTAAACTCTGAAGGATTTGTTCATTCATAATTCATTTAGACGAAGGCGGCATACAGTTGTATTATGGTAGCAGTGTGTTACACTTGGATCACCTCGACTCTGATTAGGTGAGCTCAGTGTTTTGCAGTCCTGTCCAGAGCACAAAGGGATTTGATGCAATAACTCATTGGTCATTAGTTACCACAAAGCACCTCGCCACAGTTTCGCTTGATTTTTCAGATATCTCTCTCTCTTTGAACTGTTGCTGCCTCGATTGATTACAGCTGAACCTGAAGGCTAATCAATGCAGGGAAATGTCAGGTGGCTACTGTACAATTCAGCCATTGAAATGTTTATTTAAAAAGGTCAATAAATAACAGCCTTCCCTCTCTGACAGACGCGCTGGGGACATTTTCCGACTGCATTCTGCTTTCTTTTATTTAGACTCAACGCTGCTCTGTGTTGATTCTTATCCGTCAGGGTCAAATGTGCAACAGTCTGTAGATTACATTTGCTTGCTCGTTAAATGCGAAAGCTCTACCCTGAAGGACACACGTTCTGCTGGGTTTGGCTGCACAAAATAGCCCATTTGCACAAACCGCAGATCAAAATATTTCAAGTGAAATCCATAGCAATGAAAACATGCAGACGCAACCGTAGTGGAACATTTATTTGGGGTTCTCCCTTGAGGCCGAAACACTTACATCCAGTCCCATCCCCCCCCTGTTTTCGAGTGTCACCCCGACCCCTTGGACCTGAGCTACAGGGCAGTGGTTGAGATCTTCCCTCTGAAATGAGACCCTCAAATAAAAGAGCATCACTTCATTATCAGCTACTAGCGCCGCTCTGTAGGCGACCCTGCCCGTCTGCAGGGACAGCAGAGGAGGGGAAAGTTCAGCTCCTCACTGCTGGGCTTTAGTTACATTTAGGGATCATACGCCTTCAAAGAGGGGGGCAGTTATTTATTATCACCCACCACTAATTCTTTGGTGACACAAATTTTCCCGTTACATTTTGCGTTTCAGGCATTAGAACTGCTGGACTATTTAAGGTGGAACGGGAAAGTTGGCTAGCTAGCTGCCGAGACATTGGCACGCTATTAGCGATTTTCTGTGCTTGTTATGAAGAAAATGACCAGAATACATAAAACAGGGGTTATTCTCATTTTTAAAGGAGAAAATTCTCATATTTGTGGGTTTCTCTCTGTTTGGAGCGTCTGAAAAACCTCTGTTTGGAGGTTATGTAACCCCAACACTTTGCCCTACCCCTCTATCTCTATCAAACAGTGGGACACCCTACCCCTAGACTACCCCTAGAGGGCTATGGTCCAAGTGGTAGGGGTGAGGGTGAAATGGGACTTGGCTTTAGAGTAACCAAGACTGAATAGAGGAACCCACCCTCCTCTGGCCACACCTGATAGTGTGGTTAGGATGATTAAACAGAGAAACTGGGATCAAACAGAGGAAAGATCTGGGAGAAACACCAGTGATGGCGGTAAAAGATCTAGATTCGGTTCCCTGGATTCTGGATTAAGACCAACTACATTTTCGCATCACTGGAGAACCTCCATTCAGACTGCTGTGTAGTCCAGGACTAGGCTTAATCCCTGTTTGGGGACTAAGCTTGGGATATTCTTGTACAGTATGAATATAGAAAGCATTCCAGACATTGTGAATCAAGAACAATGAAGGAGAACATTCTAGAGCATTGCAAATTGTTATATTCGAGAACAGTATGAATGGGGGAAATCTAGAACAGTGTGAATGGGGATTAAACTATTCTAGAATAGCTGGAACATTCTTTAAGTGCACAAGAGAACATTTCTATAATAGACTGCGTCCAGAGAATGTTGTCAAACAAGGTGAATGGAGAGTTTTCTAGAACAATACAAATCTGTAGAACAATGAGAGAGAATTTAGAACAGGGAGGGAGAACGTTTGAGAACATTGTAAATGGCCGGAGTGTATTAAAATGGCATGAAAGGGAAGGAGATTGTAGAACAGTGTAAATGAGAAATTTTCTATGGAAAACATTCTAGAACAGTACTAATAAAATCTGAAACAGTGGGAGTGGCGATTGCCCATTCTAGAACAGCATAAAGGGATGAGCACACCCTAGAAAGTATGTAGGGGAAGAGAATATTCTAAAGAGTAAATTAGTAGAATATTGTTGAACAGAAAAGAACATTGTGGAACAATATGAATGGGGAGAACATTCTAGAACAGGAGGATGTTGTAGAACAGTGTGAATGGGGAGAACATTGTAGAAGAATGTGAATGAGGAGAATGTTGTAGAACATTGTGAATGAAGAGAACATTACTGAACAGTGGGACCGAGGAGAACATTGCTGAACCGTGTGACCGAGGAGAACATTGCTGAACCGTGTGACCGGGGAGGACATTGTGACCGAGGAGAACATTGCTGAACGTTGTGACTGAGGAGAACATTGCTGAACCGTGTGACCGAGGAGAACATTGCTGAACCGTGTGACCGAGGAGAACATTGCTGAACCGTGTGACCGAGGAGGACATTGCTGAACCGTGTGACCG
Organism: Pygocentrus nattereri; assembly: GCF_015220715.1. Classification (NCBI taxonomy): domain Eukaryota; kingdom Metazoa; phylum Chordata; class Actinopteri; order Characiformes; family Serrasalmidae; genus Pygocentrus; species Pygocentrus nattereri. Next base: position 2,973,751 of record NC_051231.1, on the reverse strand, counting down.
GGGAGGACATTGCTGAACCGTGTGACCGGGGAGGACATTGTGACCGAGGAGAACATTGCTGAACGTTGTGACTGAGGAGAACATTGCTGAACCGTGTGACCGAGGAGAACATTGCTGAACCGTGTGACCGGGGAGGACATTGCTGAACCGCGTGACCGGGGAGAACATTGCTGAACCGTGTGACCGAGGAGAACATTGCTGAACGTTGTGACTGAGGAGAATATTGCTGAACGTTGTGACTGAGGAGAATATTGCTGAACCGTGTGACCGAGGAGGACATTGTGACCGAGGAGAACATTGCTGAACATTGTGACTGAGGAGAACATTGTGACTGAGGAGAACATTGCTGAACGTTGTGACTGAGGAGAATATTGCTGAACGTTGTGACTGAGGAGAATATTGCTGAACGTTGTGACTGAGGAGAACATTGCTGAACGTTGTGACTGAGGAGAATATTGCTGAACCGTGTAAATGAAATCATTAGCAACAGCAGCAACTTATTCAGGTTCGGATTCCGCTAAACTGGACGCCTTTGAACATCAGCACTAAAGTATTTTTGCAGCTGCTCTGATTTTCAGAAATAAATCTGTTCATGAGCTCAGATGTTCAGAATTTATTTTTACTTTGTAAACTTTTACTTTCATTCGATACATTTTCTGTAATGTGAGCATATCAAATGAAAAAGATATCAATATGATAAATGATTCCTAACTTGGGTCCTTTTGTGTTTGCTGATTCTTGGGCGTCTTCATCTCAGTGAAGCAGCTTTCAGAGCGCGAGATCTGCTGCCCATTAAAAAGCACTTGAGAATCACAAAGTAACTTCATTTCGTCTTTCACCCCAAGCGTTTATCTCTGCCCCTAGTGGCCCTCTGCAAAACTTTCCAGTGTGAAATCTAATCACCTCGGTCTTTTCCAGGTATGTGAGGTGCAGCTCTAGTTAATTGAATTATCTTGATATAATCAAGGAAGTTCATAATCCGTCCAGGGCTGTAATTTTGGCCTACAGAAGCGTGTCCTTATTTGACAGCTTGCGCCTCCCGCAGAGGCTTGCAAGGACTTGCAACTCGCAACTTATTACAAAATGATATTTTTTGCCTTTTGGTATTATAATTGTGTTTAATCAGCTAAAATAGGAAGAAAAGGTGGAAGCGTGTAGAAACAAATTAGCTTATATTAGAGAAATTACATCAACAGCCAGCAGTCTACTGTTAACAAATGACATTGCTGGTTTATTGTGATTATTTATAATAAGTTGTATTGTTTGTTGAACATAGCGATATCATAAAGTGCACTTCCATTGCTCAATATTTGCCAAGAGTGTTAGTCACACCAGACTTCCTTTGCTGGGTGGAGAAAAATGAATGAATGGAATTGCAATGAATAAATGGGGTGTCCTGAAAATAGGGGGGGGGGGGCAACATGGATATTTTAGCATTATTGTGATAAATTATGCCATGATACGCTTTTCTGAGTATTTTCTGAGGAAGAACACTGACGACATGTTTTGTTAGAGCCACATCCTGACCTAAAATGAATAATTAATAAATGAATTGTCATATTATGTAATATTCTATTATTCTCTAGAGCAGCATTTATTCCCTCAGTTAAACTGATTTGACAGAATTTGTGATTTTGGATCCTTTTTTGGGTTTCGGTCTATGTCCTCTTACCATTATGACATATAACCCCATTCAGGGGTGGAAAATCCCTACTTTGTCCAACTTTCCAAAACTTCTGCATAAATAAATGGTTGGCATCATTCAGAGTGGCTTGGTGTGAAATGCTTCGTTCAGTCGAGTTAGAATTGCTCAGGGAGTGAGATGAACCAGACATCTGCATCTAAAAGCCCCTTCACTGAAAGACATTGCATGAGAGAATTATGAATATGCTGATTAATGTTTGAGACATTATTGTACAATAGTTTGGTCTAAAATGTAGTTTAATCCATTTATTTTAGTCTATACATGATGGAGGGATAAATGAAGCATGTTCTAAGGCAAAATAGACCCAAAAGAGAACTTTTGTTTTATGCCTATTTTACCATCATCAACGTCACATGTATAAACTCAGAAGACGTGCGAAGGTTCACTGGTGGTTCTTGATAGTAAAATAAAATGGCTATAATTACATTGTAGACATTGGGACCCCTGGTTCCTATCACCACCACTCTAAGGATGTAGTATTCAGTGGGTTTCTCTACAAACCAATAACTTTGTTTACATCTCAACTATTTAAGAATACAGAAACTTGCAGAAAAGTTAGTCGAATTCCCCTTTAAGTGAAAGTACTTTTACTGTGTGATAATTTACTTGAGTACAAGTAAAAGTATTAATATACTAAATTATTCTGTAGCGGTTGGGATCAAGTAGGCGGACGCATATGCGGAGATAAGCGACTTTTATTATGGGCAAATCCAGGGTCATAGTCTAAACGGTCCAGGTTCATGTAGCCAACATGGATCGATTCGGGTACAGACATGACGAGAAACACACCAAACAGTTCAGGCAATTCAAAGACCAATACATTCGACAAAGACCAGCAAACACAAGGGGCGAACACAGGGCTTAAATACACAGGGTAAACGAGGGACAGGCGGAAAACAGGTGGAGACAATCTGGGTGGAGTCATGAAACAAGGGGGCTGGACCAAAACAAATGCACATGGGCTAAACCAAAACACGAACACATGGACAGGACTGAGAGGGGCCAATCATGACCTATTCAAATAAGAATAAATGGTAACCTTTTCTTTTACAATCCCTTAATTTCGAGGTATTAACCAGGTAAGTGTGGAGTATAAACTCCAAAGTATTAGGTACTTATTTTAGGTGACATGGTAAGAACCAGAATAGTCTAAGTTAATTATACTGAAATGTCTCTCAGGTTCTAGGTATTACCCAGCTAAGGGTAAGGTACAAATTCCAAAGCACTGGGTAATTATTATAAGATGGTAAGTACCAGGATAGTCTAAATAAATTTATTATGAAGCGTCTCACCTGTTCTAGGTATTACCCAAGTAAGTGTGATGTAGAAACTCCAAAGTACTAGGCAATTATTTTAGGTAAAAAGACGGTAAGTACCAGGACAGTCTAAATAAATTACTATGAAATTATGTGAAAAGAACTAAACAGCAAGGTGTAGGAACTAAGACATTCTTGAACACTCATGTACAATATTGTACACTGTAATATACAGGAATTATTGTGTCAAACGACAGAGCTGTCAAAAGGTCCGTCCACCTGCGGCCAAGCAGTCCGTTTACACCTGCAGTTTTTCTGAACTTTGTGGTCAGAACAAAGTAAAACCACAGGAGTCCCTACTTTCTTTTACGGTTCAGATTCAGGTCAGTAAGGCGGTAATAAACAGAGACATACTCTTTAAGGCTCCACAGATCTGAGTGACCTGAGCTCCGACTCACATCCTGCTTATTCTTTTGAAGTTCCAGGTAAATACATTATAACACAAATACATTCCCTCTAATACAGACAATCTAGTACCATTGTGTCAAACACAAGGCCCACTGGCATGATCTAGAACCTGTAAGATGTTTCATAGTAACTCATTTAGACTATCCTGGTACTTAATATCTTCTCACCTCAAATAATTACCTAGTACTTTGGAGTTTCTACCTCACACTTACCTGGTTAATACCTAGAACTTAGACTGTAAAAGAAAGCATTACCGAATAAATAAGTAGTTTACTGGAAAACCTCTTGAGTGTTTAATGTATGTATGTACATATACATAAGCTTGGAACTGGCTTTGTATGTAACTGTGTAAGGCACAGGATTTACATTAAACTACATGCATTTCATGGTTAGATGATCACACAAGGCTTCCTAGTTCCTACTATCAATTTCCAATCAATTGATTTATAGTCCAAATGTGGCATGTAGTGGGGTCAAAAAGTGGCATGCAGTTTAAAATTTCAGTTACTGAGAATTAAGTGAATGGATGAAGAACTGATCTCCAAACAGCACAAAGTTAAAGAAAAAACTTTCCTTTCAACACGTTAAGCAAGAGGAGTGTATTATATTTGGTTTGTACCATTTTAGAGCGAAAAGGAGGAAAGGAGAACCATGCAAAAGTTTGGGGACCCCGAGAGATCTGAGCTCTCAGATTACTTTTACCAAGGTCTCAGACCTTAATTAGCTTGTCAGGACTGCGGCTCGTTCACATTCATCATTAGGAAAGGCCAGGTGATGCAAATTTTAAAGATTTCTAAATAGTCTGACTGATAAATAGTCAAACCTTGTCCCAGAAATCAGCAGCCACTGGCTCCTCTAAGCTGCTGCCTACCACTCTGAAGATTAAAATAACCGATGCCCACAAACCAGGAGAAGACTGTACGAATAGAGCAAAGCATTTTCAGGTAGCCTTTTGCTCACTTCATAAGGTAATTAAGAAATTTAACAAGATTATTGGAGGTCAAGCTGCGATCTGGAAGACCAAGAAACCTTTCCAGCAGAAATGTTTGTAGGATTGCCAAAAAGGCCCAACCCCTGTTAGACTGCAAAACACCTTGGGCAAGATTTAGCAGACTCTGGCGTTCGGGTGCACTGTTCTAATGTGCAACGACACCTGGGTAAATATGACCTTCATAAAAAGTCATTAGAAGAAAACCTTTCCTGCATCCTCACCACAAAATTCAGCGTCAGAAGTTAGCAAAAGAACATATAAATAAGCCTGACGTGTTTTGGAAACAAGTCCTGAGGACTGAGGAAGTTTAAATAGAAGTTTTTGGCTTAGAACTTTTTGAACATCTCTCCGCTGTTAAGCACAGGGGTGGATTGATTATGCTTTGGGGTTGTGTTACAGCCAATGGCATTGGAAGAGGGAAGAACAGATGAAATTAATGACCAGCAAACTCTGGAACAATCATCACACCGTCTGTAAAAAAGCTGAAGATGAAAAATAATAGCTTCTACAACACGATAATGATCCTAAACACACTTCAAAAGCCACACTTGACTGCCCTAAGAGGCGAAAGCTAAGGGTTCTGCTGTGGCCCTAGCAGTTTCCTGACCTAAACATCATCGAAAACCTGTGGATAGACCGTAAAAAAGAGAAGGGCATGCAAGCCGGGCCAAGAATCTCGCAGAACCACAAGTCTTTCACAAGAAGAAAGGGTGAAATCCCCTAAACAAGAATGGAAAGAATCTTACGTGGCTGTGATGCTTGCCAAAGGGGGTGTTCCTCAGCACTCGCTATGCAAGGTGCTTCAGGCCCTTTTCCTTTTTTGGGAAAGACGATTATTCTTTTCATTCAGACCCACAAAATGTATGAATTAGAAACAAACAGCGGTGTCATGCATCCACCAAGTCCCAGCGTGGATCTGGGCTCAGTCTCCCAGACTCCTCAGGGAGATCACATAACTTTCTGCTCCTATCAGTGCTCTAGATCTCCAGATCCTCCTGGCACGTTACAAGCAATTTCTAGAGTTTTGATTTCCTCTGAACTGGACGCCTCTGAACATCAGTACTAAAGTGTTTTTGTGGCTGGGAGCTGCTCTGATTTTTCAGAACTGAATCTTTTCAATTGAGTCGGGCTTTCTTCAGATCGGTTTATGAGCCGAGACGTTCATAGTTTATCTTTTACTTTAAACATTATTAAAGCCTAAAGTGTTTCATTAAAAATGAATTTAAGTGAGAGCAAAAGTTCTCTGATGTAATTTGAGTAAAAAATTAAATAAATAAAAGCTGAACTGCTGGCAATAGAAGTTATTGTAGTATACATGATGCCATTTAACCTTCAGTGCTGTGCATCTAATATGCGGTTATCCTGCATGCACAAGTCTTTCTAGCACTTATGGCCCTTAGAATTATGAACGGATAGGAAATAAACACCTTACTTCCATAGATCCATCATATCTTACTGGAGGACCCAATGACACTGCCGCAGCCGATATTGAAAGAAGTCACCAAGATAAAATTATATTTGGCAAAATTTTCATGATACTATATCTATTCATATGTAATTAATTAACTAGGACGGACATCCATCCATCCATCCATCCATCCATCCATCCATCCATCCATCCATCCATCCGTTTTCTAAGCCACTTCTCCCTCAGGGTCGTGGGGGGTTTGTGTGCTGGAGCCTATCCCAGCGGTCATCGGGCGGAAGGACCGGTCGCCAGTCCATCGCAGGGCACTAGGAGACCCTCAGAGCAGAACTGGCCTAATTTAAGGAAACATGCCTTTTGCCTTCGTGCACTGTGAACTCGAGTTGTCAGAGAGTCACTGGAGTGGAAGTTGAGCACTAGGTGGAACGTTTTTCAACAGTTAGCGTTACATTTTACCAAATCTGTGAACACAGCGCGCGATTTTTAAGACACCATTCAAAAAATGTCCAGCCATCTACTGAAGAACTGATCCCTGTTAGCAAGAGGACAGTGGTCCAATGTCGGCCCACCAATGGCATAGCTGGTGGCTCACTTGTCGTTTGCTCAGGGTTTTCCAGGCGGTCCATTGGCGGTTAAGTGGTTAAATTTCCACTTTTCATTGCTCATTTTCCACTCACAGTCCAACTTGCTGGTTTTTCCTTCCTTCATTTCTTTGGTTCCACTTTGAAAATTGCATTACCAAATAATTTTAATCTAGCACCGAGTCAGCAACATTTTTCTATAAAATCATTTTACATTAGGATTGGTCATTTTTCTTTTCTCTCGGTTGTTTGTAAAATTTTTGTAAGTTTATTTTCTAAAATAAAAGTGACTGTCTGTGGATTTAAAATCTGTTTGAGGAGGTTAAAAAGTAGTTACAGATTCTATACAGGACAATAATCTGGGCGGTCCGAGGGTGGGCCAGCAGTGGCAAACAGTGAGTGGGATGCCGACCTTATTAAGCCAGCGGACCGACATAGACTCGCTTTCTGGGACGTTAAACGGTGCTGCTGACAGAAGCTGATTAGCATTAGCTTTGCTAACATGCTAACAGTTCTGCCCACCACAGAACATGTTTGATTCTAGCAAATGAAAGCACTGACACAAGTTTAGATGATTGAGGATAAGGATTCGAGAGTGAAATCAAGCAGCCGCTGACAGAAAGGCGAAATCAAACCTGTTGGGATCTTCAGCCTGATATGCTACCTTAATGTTAGCTTAGCGAGTGGCTACATTCCCAGACAGCGCCACGCGTCAGAGTACAGGCTTGATTCTGACGGTCAGTGCTCTGCTGACACAAATTTAGATGGTCAAAAAGTTTGAGAGAGAAAAGTAGTGACTATGGCTGCGTTCGCAGGTAAAAGTGGCCCAAATCTGATTTCTTTGTTTGTCTGTTCAGATTATTTTTTAAACGTGATCTGAATGCGACATCAGTCTGAACAGATCAGCTCCTAAACTGACCCACATGCGTAAAAGAACAGAGCGTCACGCTGCTTCACGGCTCATCCAGAGGTAAACAATCACAACTGCCAACGAACGCCAGTCACTCCCAGAGGACCAGCTTCATCTTCACCAGCATCACAGGAGCCATCATGAAGCTTCACTGACTGACAGCTGGGCTCATCACCATGACATTATGTGAACGTGAAGTTGGATTGGCATAAAAGTTGCATGAATTGCGATCTGGCTGTTCAGACTGAGTCGCATCACCGCAGATCGGATATGGATCAGATTTCAGTCCCACATATGAAAGCGTCTCAAATCGGAATTGAAAATGTCAGATCCAGTGTGTTTATCTGTTCACACTGACACACATCTGAGCCACATACGGAGAAATAGATTGGATTTGGGCAGCTTTTACCTGCCAGGTGAACGTAGCCGAAGCTGAAATCGGATGTGCTCTGTGGCGTCTGCAGAGAAGGTGCAACTCTTTGTCGCCAACCTATTAATGACGTCACGCTCTGTTTGTTCTGTCGGTTTAATGAGCAAAAAACAGCGAACCATGTACTGTAGGGCTACGTGGGTTATGCTGAATGGATTTTGGCTCTGTCATGCTGATATAATCATTTAAAAACAGTTACCCCCCCCCGCCCCCCCACAACCTTATATGAGGTTTATTAGCAGTAAAAACAAACAGGTTACTGGCAAAACCCAAGAAAACCCTGCTGAAAGTAGACCATTAGCAATAAAACCTGATGGCTTTGCTTTATGGCGACTGGTGTTTTTACCATTAGAGACCACTAGTTTCCTGTAGGACACCTTTAGATCCCATTAGGAAGCCTATTAGGAGAGTCCTTTACACTGTGATATCAATCCAAGGACAAATACACAACACCATTAGTGAATACTGGACGCCGCCACAAACCAGAGACTTTTAATGGGTTGTGTGATTACGTTCATAGGAAGGTGCATTAAATGGAATTATCCAGCTGTGTTATGGACAAAAAATGGATCAAGTGATGATACCACTGATCGATAGCAGCCAAATCTTATCATGCCATTTGGCTACTTCTGCCGTCGTGGCGTGACGTCACTGGGCTGAACCTGCATCTGTCTGAGAGCACATGTCTGCAGCCAGACTCTACTGGGGGGCTATGATCCTTGGTTTTTCTGGGATTTCTCCACCTCTTTCCATCAGCGCCACCTGTCTGTGAGCCCGCTAAATCTCAATGAGTGAGATGTGTTTATCTGTCTGTTCAGTCATGGAATAGACATGTCATCATTTTAAATACCATCATCACTTTTATACACCGTCATCATTTTTACGAGATATTCGGCTTCCTAACGGTATCATCTGCTGTCTGCCTTCTTTCTTTATTACTTATCATAAGTCATCATCATGACGATCTCCATGGACAATCCACACCTTGTTCACACCTCAGCAGACTCACTCTGATCTTACTGCACCTTCAATCCAACAAATCTATACTTACACATATAGATTGACATCTTGTACATCTTCTATCCATATCTTGTATAACCTGGAAAATTTAGCAATATTCTGTCTCCTGTGTACCTGCATCTTATTTATCTACCTCAGACTCACTAACTGCACATACAGAGATGTGTACAACATTTCAGAACATATTACTGTACATTGGAAATATACACTAGTATTGCACTATTGTGTGTGTGTGTGTGTGTGTGTGTGTGTGTGTATATATGTACATATTTATAGTCAGTGTTATATGTATGATATGTATGTGTGTGTGTGTGTGTGTGTGTGTGTGTGTGTGTGTGTGTGTGTATGTATGTATATATATATATATATATATATATATATATATATATATATATCTTTACACTGATCAGGCATAAAATTATGACAACTCCTTATTTCTGCACTCACTGTCCACTTTATCAGCTCCACTTACTGTATAGCTGCACTCTGTAGTTCTAGTGTTACAGACTGTAGTCCATCTGTTTCTCTGATACTCTGTTACCCTGTTCTTCAGTGGTCAGGACCCCCATGGACCCCCACAGAGCAGGTACTGTTTGGGTGGTGGGTCATTCTCAGCACTGTAGTAACACTGACACTGACACTGGTGGTGTGTTAGTGTGTGTTGCACTGTGGGCAGCGTCCTGTGGGCAATGTCCTGTGGGCAGCGTCCTGTGATCCACAAGGTGGACCGACAAGGTAGGAGTGTCTAATAGAGTGGACAGGGAGTGGACACAGTGTTTAAGAACTCCAGCAGCACTGCTGTGTCTGATCCACTCATACCAGCACAGCACACATTAACACACCGCCACCATGTCAGTGTTACTGCAGAGCTGAGAATGACCCACCACCCAAACAGTACCTGCTCTGTGAGGGTCCATGGGGGTCCTGACCACTGAAGAACAGGGTAACAGAGTATCAGAGAAACAGATGGACTACAGTCTCTAACTGTAGAACTACAGAGTGCAGCTATACAGTAAGTGGAGCTGATAAAGTGGACAGTGAGCGTAGAAACGAGAAGGTGGTCATAATGTTTGCCTGGTTGGCGTATCATTTATTTGTAGAGTAATAATCTACCAAAACAAAACAAGTGAAGTCTGTAACTGTAGAACTACAAAGTGCGCCTGTATAGTAAGTGGGGCAGACGAAATGGACAATGTGGTACCACTGTGGAAAGTGAGTAGGCATGTTTGCATCAGATGTAGCAATGGTCCATTTGAAGCTTTTTCTGGACTGCACCTTTGAAAAAGAGGTCAAGAAGAGGCTCCTCTAAGTGGCTGAGCTGTTTGGAGTTTCACTCTGTTGTCAGAGAAATCTTGAGACTGAATTCCAATGAGAGCCTAATAGCCTTCCTGAAAGGGATGTCATGCTGTGCAGTATATGACAGTTTTCAACTGTATTTTTTCCAAAATGTCAGTACTGGAGCTTTGTGTCTGGTCTAACTTATCAAAGATCAGCTCAAATGAAATACAGTACCTTACAAAAGTTGAGGAAGTCCAGTCTTGACAGTTACCATCCGATACCTTCAATTCAATTCAACGTTATTGTCATTATACAATACAGGGTAGTAGAGTGTAACGAAACACTATGGGGCGACTTCTCCAGTGCAGTAATAAAAGATGCATAGTAAACAGTACAAAGACAAACAAAGTGTGTGTGGTCAGTAGGTACATTTACATTTACGGCATTTTGGCTGACGCTCTTCTCCAGAGTGACTTACAGTTTGATCATTTACACAGGTAGGCGAAGGTGGTGTTAGGAGTCTTGCCCACGGACTCTTATTGGTGTAGTGTAGGGTGTTTACCCAGGTGGGGATTGAACCCCAGTCTACAGCGTAGAAGGCAGAGGTGTTAACCACTACACTAACCAACCAATACAGGTACAGGTGTCAAACGTAGACAAGATGTGCGTAGGCAAGTGTTACAGGTGTACTGGACGTCTAGACAGTTAGACAGTCAGATATTCAGTGTATCAGGTATATAGACAGAAATGTGCTGGTGAACTGCAGTCCAGTAAATACAGAAGTACTAGTGGCGTAAACAGTGGTCTGTATATAAAGTGTACAGTGCAGGTAGAGAGTAGCAGCATAATGTTCAGGTAACATCTTAAATAAACAGTTACAGTATAAATATACTAGAAATAAGGCTTAGTGAGAGACGAGGTGCACAGCATGCAGTCCTCTGAGCTTGTGGAGATCAGTGTGTAGTGTGCTGGGTGATCAGGCTGATCAGTAACAGCTTGATTATCTAATTAACTTAGATGCCATGTGGTGTGATTTTGATGAGATGAGACAAAATGTTTACATAATTTAAAGGTTGTAATGTAAACCAAGTTATTTAGGGTGGTTTGACGTAAAATGGTGCATTATAGAGAAACCTACAGACTCGGATCTCTGCCGCTGAAGCAAACGTGCCGCTGTGATGCAATCAGCCTTCAGATGCAGCCTCCCAGGGATGCAGCCCCTGAATTGGGACACAGCTCCTGTCTCCTCCCTCTCTCAGGTGTTCCCTATTGTTTATAGCCTATATCAAGCCCTTTGTGTGTTAATGGTTGTCGTTCCTTTGTTAGGTGTAGTGGTTCTGTGACTGCCCTGTGCTTTGTTTGCTCAGTGTGTCTCTTGTAGTTTGTTATTTTGTATCTTTCATAGTGTTTGTTCCCGTTTTGTTGGTTTGTTTATTAACGTTTGTGCTCACATCCAGCCTCATTACTCACCACGCATGACAGAAAAGGCTGATTCCAGGTGCTGAAATGGATCAATTATTGTACAGTTGTCAAAGGGGACATGCATGCTGTGTTTATTTGTTTATAAATGTATTTTTTGGGTTGTACCGGGCCCGGCTGGTCCACGTGGTTACATTCTTTGGACGTCTAGCTCCCCTCACTGCTGTTGGGATCGATTCTGTTTCTGTACTTTTTTCTACAACTACGCATTCCACGTCAAACCACTCTGGATCTCAACCTCTTCAACTTAACCTCTTAAAAAAATGGGTGGATGTCCCCGTTATGACTGACACCTCTCCACAGGTTTGATACGGGGCTGCAGCTGGACAGCAGCGTGTACTTAAACCCCGCTGTCTAATTGGGTCACGATCGTACATCACCGGAAAAGCCAGGAATGTGTCTCCTTGAGCATCAACATTAATTTCCCATTAATATTCAGCCCCTCTCCTCATCAGCAAGGTCACTGTGCGAGGCAAGAGGCAAAAAGGCTGTCTAAACATTTGGATTGCTGGGGAGGCCGTCCAAAAAGTTAGATTGAAAAATTCCATTGTCTGTCTCTCTCTCTCTCTCTCTCTCTCTCTCTCTCTCTCTCTCTCTCTCTCTCTCTCTCTCTCTCTCTCTCTCTCTCTCTCTCTCTCTCTCTCTCTCTCTCTCTCTCTCTCCATTCTTTTTTTCCTCTCTCTTCTCAAGGATGCTGGGCTTGCCAAACACTGGCAATTTCAGCCTGATTGGCTTTATCATATGCTGCCGCAACTCAATTTGGAAGCCCTCAAAATCAATTATTTATTCGCTCATTATGTGTGACAGTTCATTGTGCCTAATGATGACTCTGTCTCTCTCTTGTTATGGAGGCGTTTCAATACCGTGCTGACAACAAAGATGTCTGCAGGGCTGAAAAGCCTTCGCTGCTCCAAAAGGCTTCATATTCTGAACACAAAGGCATCACATACACGCGCACATACACAATGACAAGCTCACTGTATCTCTGCAGGGCCTGTTTTTGGATGGAAAAATGATGTTTACTTTGTAAAATGGCATCTATTAATGACAGTTTTTGAATATAGGTTATACTGTACACTGACATTCATTTTCTATTTCTATTCATTCCGAATAGGTTATACTGTACACTGTACCAGACCACCTCATATATAATTCATGTATAGGCCAACACTTAGAATAAATCAAATCAATAATTGTGGGTAGAAAAGATGACGGAATACAGAGAGAGCAAACTTGGTTTACGCATTATGCTTTATTATATTTCCAAAAGTGTTCAGTCACCCATCCAAATCACTGAATTCAGGTGTTCCAATCACGTCCATGGCCACAGGTGTATAAAGCCGAGCCCCTAGGCCTGCAGACTGCTTCTACAGAATGAGTTTCCATGGCCGAGGAGCTGCATTCCAGCCTTACATCACCAAGCGCAATGCAAAGCGTGGAATGCAGTGGTGTAAAGCGCCGCCACTGGACTCTAGAGCAGTGGAGACGTGTTCTCTGGAGTGACCAATCACGCTTCTCCGCCTGGAAATCCGATGGACGAGTCTGGGTTTGGCGGTTGCCAGGAGACGATACTTGTCTGACTGCATTGTGCCGAGTGTAAAGTTTGGTGGAGGGGGGATCATGGTGTGGGGTTGTTTTTCAGGAGTTGGGCTCGGCCCCTTAGTTCCAGTGAAAGGAACTCTTAAAGCTTCAGCACCAAGAGATTTTGGACAATTTCATGGTCCCAACTTTGTGGGAACAGTTTGGGGACGGCCCCTTCCTGTTCCAACATGACTGCGCACCAGTGCACAAAGCAGGTCCATAAAGACGTGGATGAGCCAGTTTGGTGTGGAAGACAGGACACTGCTGGCTGGATATTTTTGGTTGGTGGCTGATTCTCAGTCCAGCAGTGACACTGACATGCTTAAAACCTCCAGCAGCACTGCTCTGTCTGATCCACTCAGACCAGCACAACACACACTAACACACCACCACCACGTCAGTGTTACTGCAGTGCTGAGAATGACCCACCACCCAAACAGTACCTGCTCTGTGAGGGTCCATGGGGGTCATGGACTGCATCCACTGACCCCGCTCTGTCATTTTACGTGGCCGACCACTTCGTGGCTGAGTTGCTGTCGTTCCCAATCGCTTCCACTTTGTTATAATCCCACTGACAGTGGACTGTGGAATATTTAGTAGTGAGGAAATTTCACGACTGGACTTGCTGCACAGGTGGCGTCCGATCACGGCACCACGCTGGAACTCACTGAGCTCCTGAGAGCGACCCATTCTTTCACTAATGTCTGTAGAAGCAGTCTGCAGGCCGAGGGGCTCGGCTTTATACACCTGTGTATAATGTATCTATAGTGTATCATCACCTTCAGGATAAAACCTCATATCTCAAAAATGACAAGGAGAAGTCAAAAAATATGTAACCTTAATGTACATTAAATTTAATGAGATTATATTAGACACCATTCTGTGACATTTCTATTGGTCCAGTCACCATAAAGCTTTCCTGGAATAAATTGGGAGGCATAAGGTTTTGATGAAGTCTGTATATATAATATACACAGTATGCATGTGAGAATTCCACGTCTATATCAGCAACAGCTTCACCTAAGTTCTTCATTCTTTATCCCAGCTCAGCAGACACTTGTGGATTCCTGTACATTTAGCACTTTTAAAAAATGACTCCTCGTTAATTATGCAGTATTACTTGTACAGTCACACATTATAGGAAGGGCAGATGGGCAGTAAATCAAGTGAAATTGTGAAAAAGTCGAACAATTGAACTCGTATATCCTTTGGTCGATGTATTTAAAGGCCTAATTAGCGGCGTTATGGCCAGCATATCTCATTCCTCGCTTGGGTTTTATGAGATGAAAATTCATAGAAAGGGTCCAAAGCACTCTTTGAGGAATTATTGCTCTGTTCGGTTCTACCTGTCCAACATTATAAGCACAGCAAGGACGTTCGCCGGTTTGTAATGAAGCCCTCACAACTCGGGGGAACTCGGAGTGCTGGAGCAGGATGTACTTTCAGCCTGTTTCACAGAAAGGCCTGAAAAGTGCTTGAACATCCTAGAACTGTCATGTTCCCCGAAAAAGACACCGAAAATGAGCCGCTGGGTGTTGATCAAGCCAACAGTGAACACGATGGATCATAACCGGAGTCAAAAAGGCTCGAAACCATGACGTTTGTTCACATGTTGCTCAGAGAACGCACCTCCAAGGAAGGCGCCGAGTAGCTAAATATAGACTTTGAACACTTTCTTTAGAAACGAAACACTTAACAGAGGGATGTTTCTACACCTCCGCGATCTGTCTTCTACAAAAACACTGGTATTCAAAAGTTTTGGCACCCCTGGTTAGGACATGTTTAGTGAGGATAAGTGAGAACATCACTTTTGCACATTCTAACACACAATTACTGCTTATATGCTGAATTTAATGTTTTGCGAAAAAATAATGGCGCAAGTTCTATAAAATGTTTTGAGGTTTTGTTTTATTTTTAAAAAATGTCTTTTATTTAAGTCTGTTCTCTGCTAAGCCCCGAAATTGCCATTATGAAGCAAACATGTGCAGCAGCATCGCGTTCCCAGTATTTTTGCATTCACTCGCAAAGTTTTTGCGTTTGCTTGCAATAGTTTTGCCTTCTGTTGCAAAAATGTTGCATTCTCTTGCAAAATCCAATGCATTTACAAGGTAATGCAACATCATTATGAGCCATGCAAGGTCTTTTTTTTAGTTAATTCTCACCTTGAACAACAACAAAACATGTCATTTGACTGTACAAACTTTTGCATAAACCTGTACATCTCGTCTATTTTAGCTCCGCCCAGTCACATTGAAGTTATAAGGAGAGTTTCAGCTAGTACTGCTTTTTAAACACGCAGCCAATTAGAACCAAGCTCATTTACATATACTAGCCGTAGAGACACAAACAAAACATGTTGACTTCTGTTTAAAACTATTTAAAGGGATAACGAGAAGCTGGAAATGATGGTGTGAAAATGAAATATAAATGGTACATAAATCACACGTACGTCATAAGTGGGGAAAAAATACAAGAAAAAGAAGGATATGGACTCTTCAAAAGTGATTCCAGCAGGTGTTACTTTTCTAAAAGCCTGGTCAGTTGGCCAACAATTCGACTTCAATACTATGGTACATTTCTGTCCGAGATGCTTAAAGATGGTTTACCTAAAATCTAATTTCTCAAAAAAGTCCAATCTAATTTATCCCCTTAAAATCCCAGGCGTATGACGTACCAGCAGTGTATAACAGTATTTCCGACACTCTTAAAAATAGGTCTTCAGGGGTTCTTTAGTAAAGAAAATGGTTCTATAAAGAACCATTAGCACGTAAAGAACCCTTAGCATGGTGAAACGGTTCTTCAGATTAAAGGAGAATGTGCTGTGTACGGTTCTAAACAGAGCCTTTTTAAAATAGGCTCCACGTAGCACCAAAAAGAGTTCTTCTATTGTTATGATGTCAGGCTTGTAACAATAGAAGAACCCTTTTTGGGTGCTATGTAGAGTCAAAAAGGTTCTATATAGAACCATCTTCACCATGTTCTTAAGAACCATTTCAAGATGCAAAGGGCCCTTCAAAGGGTTCTTTGAGTGTTTAGGGTTCCATACAGAACCCTTGGAGAACCATGTTTTAGCATGTACTGTGACAGAAGCCACATAAGCAAGTTTATTACAGATTTTAACAGAGTGGCCCAGTTTGAGGCCAGTGTTTGGATTTTATTTGCACTTTTTACCTCCAAAACTAAAGAACAAGACCTCAGACTCCAAACTTGTCATGGCTGATCAACTACATTTGACGTAAGCAGACAATTACGTGACTTTGATTTTTGAACTGTCACCCAGAGTCAGTAGCTGTGATGCTCCAGCTGTGTGTCTGATCAGATCTTTCATGTTCTGAAAAGAGCAGCCTGGAGTCAGACGTTACGTCAGGTAACGCGCCAATAAACTCAAATAGCTTCTATTAAGCTGTCCGTGTATCTTCAGCGTGTATTCTGACGTTCCAGATGGAGATGTCAATACTCAGACAAATGTGATTTTCCATCCTTTGGGAACGGACCAGGCCTCATTTAAAATCCGTTTGACTGACAGAGGAGATAATGAAGGTCTTTCTCCTGCGTTTCACTTCATTATTTGTTGAGCAAGTTGTGCTTTTGCAGTGCTGTACGATTCTCTCAGGTGCTGAGAAGTTAATGTGATAATTCCCTTAAAAATCCTGTGAGCAACTGACACTTGAAGCACCTTTAAACAAGACATTTTTACCCCTTGTGTGGTGCTCAGGGCTGTGGGACTCATTTTCAGTGTTTACCAAAAGAGAAAATGATGATTTTATTATCATTTCAGCCTCAGATTCTCCGTCTTTGCTCATTTTCTGTGAAGAACATATCAAACAACCCATTTTCAGGGTCTTCACTCTGTTCACCCCCCACACATTTATATTACACATGTGGTGTTGGGCTGAACCCACGGGGGTAAAAGTGTGGGGGTGCTGTGTCCTTCACTCTGTTCTCCTCCTATATGGTGTGTGTGTGTGTGTGTGTGTCTGTGGACAACATGGACAGGCTGCTGACTGGCTACAGCTGCTACAGGAGATCCTTACACTGGACACTGTGATATTTTAAACATCTGCTGTTTTTACAGTAAATTGTTATGGCTGTATTGTTTAAAAACAAACAAACAAACAAACAATGCGGACCACTGAGCAAGACCACACAAGGGTTAAATATTTCACTCAAGTTCATTTATTCAACTTCCAGTCAAAATACCCGTTAAGTACAAGTTACTCATTTCCAGAAAATGCTTCTGATGAAAACTGTCAACATCAGATAAACAGCCATGATGTGTTGGACCAGCTCGCACCAGCGCAACACACACTAACACACCACCACCACGTCAGTGTCACTGCAGTGCTGAGAATGCCCCACCACCCAAACAGTACCTGCTCTGTGAGGGTCCATGGGGGTCCTGATCACTGAAGAACAGGGTAACAGAGTATCAGAGAAACAGATGGACTACAGTCTGTAACTGTAGAACTACAGAGTGCAGCTATACAGTAAGTGGAGCTGATAAGATGGACAGTGAGCCCAGAAACGAGGAGGTGGTCAGAATGCTATAGCTGACCGGTGTATAAGTGATCAAATGATATGTGTACACATGCAGCGGTGGCGGCCTGTGGCGTGGTCACCTCTGCCTGTGCTCAACTATCATGTGAGATAAACACAGTTTTTCTTGTTTTATGTTTAACTCTGTCACTATATCACAACCTTCTCACCCTGCTGTGCTGCACTTTCACCAATAATTAGGTTGTCCATTTTACCAGAGTAAGAGGAATAGTCCTTCCCGGGCTTCGGAATAGTAACTAATAAGAACATAATGGCTGTCCCTGGGCACAAAAACAATCCAGCGTCTCTTTTCCTCCATGCCTCTCCCTCTGCTTTGTGACACCTTCGGGGAACAAATGGGCTCTATGTCTCTCTGTACTGCCGAGAGGCTCCCTGTTGGCACTCCGTTATGCCTCTTTTTCCATCTCTGTCTGCTCTCGGAGGGTTTCTCAGGGGCTTGCATAACTGTTTAGCACTCAGTTTGATGAATTATGAGGGGTTTTATGCTTTGCTTTTTTTTTTTTTTCCCACACCGGTCTCTGCGGTTCTCTTGCATGACAAAGTGCTTAAGAGTGAGTAAAAGATGCTGCCTTTAATATTATATAAACTCCAGGAACTGAAAGCAGAGTGGACGGCTGTGCCATGACGAAGTACGTGCCTGATCCGCTGTATTATTTCACACTTTTGCAGCAAATTTGTTCTCTTCTTTCTGAGTTTGAGTGCAACAAAGCACTGAAGTTCTTTGGTGTGGAGTGGGAGGTAATTAAGCTTACAGCCATTGTGGCTGAAAAAGTACCGGTACAGGGCTAATTAGATCCTGCTGTCCACAAACCTTAGAGCAGCTATGAGATGAGTTTCTGAAAAAATAAAATAAAAAAAATCATTGGCCGCAATAAAATGGCAAAATAAGCACAGATACACACCTAGACTGCTGTGTAGATTGGAACAGTGCCGTGTTGTATAGCAACCAGCTTGTTGTCTTCAGTACACAAATATGTGTGTTCAAGGTGGTAGTAACTTGTTTATGATGAAGTTATAATCCAGTTATGATGAAGTGAGCAGGCTATAAATACAGTGTTCCCTCGACACTTCGCGGTTCACCTTTCGCGGACTTGGCGGGGTTTTCAAAAAATATTAACGGAAAAAATATATCGCTATTTTCGCTACTTCGCGGGTTTTCTGCGGAACTCGATCTGTGGAAAATATATATATTTGAAGAATTTTTACATTAAAAAATGTATAAAAATATATTAAAAATATTAATTCTAACAATAAAGGAATGTTATAAATCATAAAATGTTACGATTTACAGTAAATAGTGCATATTTTACTCAGTGGATGAATACACACCGAAAACGAGCGTCCCTACTTCGCGGATTTTCGTTTATGTGGTCCTGGAACGTTACACCCGCGATAAACGAGGGAACACTGTACCTGCAAGGTGTGTGAAGGGATTCATTGATTGAGAAGAGGTGGTACAGTGCAGCGAATGTCTCGTTTGATGTGTGGAAAATGGGTTGCAAAGCAGATGTTAATGGTAACATTAGAAAAAGAGGGCTTGCATTCAGGCATGCCATTGGCCACCGTGTGAAGGAAGTAGCTGTATTTGCAGATGTACTGAAGCGTGTGGTCATACAGGTCAACCAGCAGTGGCAGAAATGCCAGTTTATAGACGATTCTCGCCAGAATTGGGGCTGAAAGATGAAACTGACAGACAGGGACCACCAGCATATGAATAAAACTTGCTTCGCTTTCAGGCAAGACTTGCTTCTAGAAGCTAAGGCAGGTTTTTCACAGCCAATTTCTGGAATAACTCTCCACAGGGAACCGTATACCATGAACATATGGAGCCGAGTGGCCTATCCCTGCTTTCCAAGATGACAAATCTTGTGTTCACAGGGCTGCAAATGGGACTGATTGGTGTGATGAACATTCAGGAGCGTTCACACATCTGGACCGGCCCGCAAAAGGTCCAGATTTGAATCCTCTTGAAAATCTGTCGCACCAACTGGAGCAACAAGTAAGATGTCAGGCAAGGATCCATGAAATGTGGCCAAACTGTACAATTCTTCAGTGCT
Organism: Pygocentrus nattereri; assembly: GCF_015220715.1. Taxonomy (NCBI): domain Eukaryota; kingdom Metazoa; phylum Chordata; class Actinopteri; order Characiformes; family Serrasalmidae; genus Pygocentrus; species Pygocentrus nattereri. Next base: position 2,954,012 of record NC_051231.1, on the reverse strand, counting down.
GGAGTGGCTGAACATTGATGGTGCCTGCGTCCAGAAACTTGTCCAGGCCGAATCTCAGCTGCCAGTCGTGCTTGTGAAGGTATTACACTCTATTACATTTCAATCACAGGTGAATGTAGGTGAAGCACACTTTTCACTAAAGCTGGAATTCTGTACACAATGTAAATAAAAGTATACAATGATGTGCAAATAAATAAATAAATAAATAAATAAAAATACCACAAAGACAACATTTAACATTTTTAAGTGAGAAATTGTATTACAAACAATACATGCCCATTTGCATCATATATTTTTTTTTAAAAAGTGAAATTTCATAGTTTCAGCATTCGATTTATTGTCATTATACTATTTTCAATAAACATAGGGTTTAAATTACTTGCTGATCATTGCATTCTGTTTTTATTTACATGTTGCACAGCGTCCCAACTTTTTTTGGAACGGGGGTTGTAAATATATATTTATATGCCAAGTTTGAACAGCCTCAGTCAAATTACATATTGTTGATTTCCTGAGTGAAAGTGAGTTAATATGTTCTTTAGAAAGAACCCACTTAAGTCTTACACTGAGTAAGGTCTGAGGATTAGGAGACCTGTGGAGAACATGGGATTTGGAGGTCCGGTTGTGCGTCGGACCCCTTCCCCAGGCAGATGAATCTGGTGACTGGGAATGGGTTGAGCATTCAAAGAGAACTTAGTCAAAACTTGGTGAAGGACGCGTCTTCAGAGGATGTAAGTAAATGATCTACTGTTGTCGTCGTATCTTCATCAGCATAATGTTGGTTTTGCGTGTAAGGTCTAAGCATCAAGTCAGACCTTCTTTTTGAGCCTGTGTATGTGACGTTAATATATAAAATATATATAATGTGGTCTGACCTGTAGCAGCACGTATATGCTATATTTTAGCATGTTCTTGCTCTTCTGACTAAGTAACGCTTCTAAATTTGAACAAAAACAATCTAATGGCAAACTTTTGCATGTGGCTGTATTTATCTACGCATAGAGATATTAGAAGCTCGTATGACATTCATGTGTTATGTAAAACGTTAGCCTCCGTGCTAGCAGCTTCACATCTTGGCTGGTTGGCTCTAGTGCTGATCTCAGATCTGTTCAGTCCACTTTTAGCTCGTCTTTTATTATCATTCATATTTATTAGCTGATGTTCTGAAAATGTCTTTAAATGGCAAAAGTGAAACGACAGGCACTTCGTTATCAAAGCTGAGCTGCTAAGAAGCTTAGAAAGAGAATATTTTTAAACATATTCATTTTGTTGTGTCACTAAGCTCATAGTGCACGAATAATGATAGTGGTGGTTGAGGGGTTTGGGGTGGATTGGATTACAAAAAAAAAATTCCAAAAATATTTTGGATTAAAAAACATATGGCTTACTCTATAAAACGTTTGAAATATTTCTCCAGTTTCAAGGCTTAAAAACAAGTCTATGTGGAACTGTTTCCACAGGAAAAGTTGTATATTCTGGCCTAGTCTCCACGGAGATGATGTGGCAGGATTTCAAATGAGCAATGCAAGACTTCAGATGATCAATGCAAGTGCTGGACGAGCAGCCCAACCTGGCAGAATGTGATCAATAACTACAGAAAACATTTGGCTGCTGTCACTGCTGCTAGAGGTGGTCTGATCAGTTACGAAGCAAAGGGGTCTGATAATTTTTCACACGAGGCCCTAAGCTACTTTGCATAACCAACTTTAATAAGTAAATGAAATCAGTATCAATATTTCACAGTTTGCTTTCTCACAGGCATCTATTTATCAGGCTTTAGTTGTGGATCTGATCAATTTCAGTACAAAAATATGCAAATGTGCCAGCCTTGCTCAAATAAGTGGCATATTAACTTAATTAATCATATGCTTTCTTAATAAAAGTTTTATACATTACTGATAACGAGCAATTATGACTGATTACTGTTTGTGGATAAGTTATTTTAGCCTATATTTTAGCAAAAAATTCAATAACCTGCTTATTAATGAGGGAATAATACAGCACAGCAAAAACTTTGTCCCAGGTAAGTGTAAATATCCAGACCATCACTCTAATGAGTGAGCTGTGCTACTGTAAGCTCCCATTGCTGACACAGGTGGTCAGTTGGGCACACATAGCTTGTATATTCTCCACAGAAAAACGCTGATAATAGATAATAAGTAACACATTCCTAGTGTTGGCTGGAGGCCTGTGCTGGACAAAGTATACAAACCATGTACTTGAGTTAAAGTAGAGACACTAAAGGTAAAATATTCCTCCAGTAAAAGTAGAAGTTCCTCCCTTTAGACCTCCACTTGAGTATAAGTACTAAAGTATTTCCCTTCAAATGTACTTAAGTATAAAGTAAAAGTACTAAAAGAGGAATTCTGGCTCTGATGTCCTGTTATCATTTTTATAACCAGACTGGCTTCATGAACTCATTTCAGGTGAAAGTCCTCCAGCGTCTCTCTTGGTAAACCAGTCTTTTAATAGAACGTCATTAATTAGTGACGCTGACGTCTATTAAAATGATCAGAAGCACAAAACACTGAAGGTAAACAGTTTCCATCAGGGAGAACCGAGTGGCTCTGAAATCACTTTTTACACAAAAGCAAAGTTTCAGTTTCAGATTTATTTACAACTTAGTTCCAAGTTTAAGTTGAATAAAAACTGGCTTTAAACTCAGGATCACAGATGAGCTCCTTTACTATGTTGATCTGTAGGCGTCTGTTCATAAACTTAAACCAGCCCAAACTCATTTACTATAAAATGAAATGGTGTTTGTAGAAATTCAGAAAAAAGCCGCGTCAGTCTCGACTGCATATGTGGACATATTTCTATATTGAGCTCTATTTACACAAAGTTAGGTTAGTTCATCATTTATGTTGAACAGACTCCCCCAAAGTTTTACGCTGCTGCGCTGACGTTGAACCGCGTGCTGCACTGGGTCGGTATGACCAACAGGTCAAAACCAGCTCTAAACAAAGTGACCGCTGGGCCCTGATTGGTGCTCTGGCTTTGCGCTTCTTTCGTTTTGACATGTTACGTTTTTATACACACAGAAACCAAAAGGAACGACAGATTTCTCAGAATGTAGGAGGAAAAAGTCGGATATTAGACTCTGAAATGTAGTGGAGTGAAAGGAAAAAGTCGCCCAGAACGGAGAAACTTCAGTCCAGATACACCAAAAATACTAAAGTACAGAAACTAATTACATTTACTCAGTTACTGTCCTTTACTGCTAGAGGCAGAGCTGGACTTGAGTTGATTGTTGACTGACATGCAGCTTGGAAATTTGTGTAAAAGGGGGAATTATTAGCAGAAATGTAAGACGGTATACAAAACCATGTTTTCATCAGTGTATAATCACTGGTAACTATGAATCATTGTTTTCAGTTGCTTAGAATGAGGCCTTCATAACTACATAAGGAGCAGCTCCTCTTCAACAGAGGCCACCATGTTTCTGCAGTAGCTGAAAACGGACAAACACCGGCTCTAACGAGTGCCTTTCACATTTTTATGTTGAAGTGGGAGCTTGAATTTGGAAGCGCTATAGCACCAGTTGGAAGATGTAGATATAGAAAGAATCAGTGGTTGCTATCAGGGCAGTTTAACCAGTCTATCTAGTGTTGGAGGGTGATTCTTCGCCACCAAAGCAAAAAAAAAACAAAAAGCAAAAACATGATGACCACCATTTAGGTTCTACTACCCGCTTGGAAAGGGATGGGTGAAGGAGGGCATTCAGCTGGTTGCAGTGTGCAAACTCACCACTAGATGCCACTAAATCTTACACACTGCGCCTTTAAATGCCACATGACTCCACTCAGACTAGAAACTTAGATCTTGTGAAATTTTTGCCTGAGCAAAAAAAAAAAAAACAAACATAAACAAAGCAATTAGGACTGCCAACCTAAATGCAGTAAATGAAAAAGATCTTTCAGTTTTGACCTCATCTGTCAGTTTTGCTAGGGTCATGGGTGGCCGTGACTGAATGACCTTCAAATAACGAGCCTTTAATTGCAGAAGAACCTTCAGTCTGATGGACATCAAGCACTACTTGTAATGAAAAGAGGAAAAACAGCTTGAAAATGGTAGCAGGTAGGTTAGATAACGTATGCTACAGAGCTAATCTAGCTCCCGTTTTAGTGAGTTTAACTGAAACTTTCCAAAACTGCAGCCTCTTTCCAGCTGTTTACAGCTTTTTCTATAAACAAAGGCCTTTTATTTGAAGCCGTGTTGGACCTGGATGGTTTTCAGTAGGGTTCATTTTTGTACAATGCAAATGCCTGCAGCTAATAACAAGACTAAACTATAATTCTCTCCCAAAGACTCAAGACTCGACTCTCTCTCGAACCCCAGGGACTCCAGTTTCAACTCGGACTCGCATGAATTGCCTTGTGAACATCTCTGGCTAGAGGGGTATAAAGCATTCCCACCAGCATTGCTCTGTGCAGCAGCAAAGCTGCATTGTTTGGAGTGATGGAGCGCCGTTAAACACCAGCATCCGGTGTAAAGCCCTCCCAGAGGAGTAGAGGCTGTTACTGCAGTAAAGGGGGCACAAATTCCCCATTAATACCCTTCACTTCAAAAGAAGCGCTGGATGAGCAGGTGTCTACAAACTTAGAGCAGCATCCTGATGTAGCTGAGTGATGAGCTGTACTCGTTCTTGGGTCTCATGATACGAAGAACTGATGCAGGGGGGTTCTTTTCTCCTGCTTATGTATAGGCTTTCACTAAATCCATATATAGTTTTGAAGACGAGCTGCCACTTTTGTCAGAAATAGCCTGTCCCACAGGGCACTGGCATGATGAGGGGGAGGGTGGAAGCCCTCATGCTCTCTTTGGAGTTGAAAAGGCTAGCATATCGATCCGGAGCCTTAAATCTCGGGGCTTTCAAAGCCACACCCCCATCCATTCCACATCAAGGCTTTCTTTGAGAGGATTTGCTGGAATGTGGCTGCAAGTGAGGAACAGCTTGACTCAGACAACATGACATCATTTAGCCTGAAGGCTTTCGTCTTAGACTTTGTTCTAAATGCAAATCAGAGGTTGCTTCACACAAAGTTTTCTGAAAAAAGGTACTTTAGTTTCAGTGCAAGTCAGTGGAACCTGACTTTTTTCCCCCCAAGTCATTTTGGGCCATTACTTTTGGTCCATTCTTTAAGAAGTGTGTGTACGATATAAAGGACTACATGCATTTTCAAATTATGGTCGTTCTACAGAAACGTCCACGTTTCTCTCCATAGGAGTCACTGGTGTTACTGATCGTCATCGGCGTTACAGATAATAGAGGAAACACCAGAGACGTTTTTAATGAACAATGCATTTTACAGAACATCAAACCACACGCTGTCCATCAGGGAACGTCCACTAAAATATGGAATTTAATCCATTTGTGTTTCTATTTTTTCACAGTGACCTCAGAATGAAGTCGGTCGCACCAGTGACGTCAGCTAGAAGCTTCATATGAGGTCATGAGCTGAATGAGAAGATCTCTGAGAACTGAGAGACACAGTGGACTCACCATGAGCTTTTCTTCATAGATCCTCAGAAAACAGGTCGAAGGAGGTCGAGTGATGTCATCGGTGTGACTCAAAATAAGAGATTTGTTTTTGTTTTGACTCCTGGAGAACTTTCATTATATATTTTACAATATTGATTTGACATTCCAGGGTGTATCCTGCCTTCCGCCCGATGACCACTGGGATAGGCTCCAGCACCCCCCCCGCGACCCCAACGGAGAAGCGGCTTAGAAAATGGATGGATGGATGGATGATTTGACATTTGTTTTCTTTGTCATTTTAATCATATATTTCACAGTCAAGTAGAGATTATTGCAGTTAAAATAGCAGCAAAATGTGTTTTTAACTCAAAATGTGGCCTCAGGCTTCACACGACTGTGAGGACGAGCTCTTCTGTGGTGCTTGGAGTTCTCTATGATTGATTTCAAAACCAATATTGCTAAATTGAGGCTCAAGAAGGTGGAATTGTTAAAAATAACGTATTGGTTGATTTTAAAATGTAGATAAATTGTAACCCTAACTTGCTTTTTCAGTGTAATATATCTGTAAATGCTATGAACGTTTCTGTAGAATGACCCAGACAAGCTTTTGTTCGGACAGCAGTGATGCGCCTCTATAGGAGTTTCCCCCTCAAAGCACAGAACACTGGGAGAAAGTTCTTATAATGCAGCTCCTACTATCACCTGAGAAACTGCCGGTCTTGTTTTTGGCAGCAATATGACTGTCATTGTTGTTGCTCGGACAAAAGAACGTTTTTTTAATGTATTTTCAATGGGAAACTTGCAATGACTCATTATTCTTAGTTTGATGAAGGTAGAAAAACAAAAACTTAAACTAAATGGTTTAAATAGTTTTAGAAAATGTTTTAATTACTATTTCGTAAAATGTTACAGCGCATTCGAAGAACGTGGTTTGACTACTTTTGTTCCAGGTGGTTGTTAAAAGCACATTTTGAAACTCTTTGGATTTGCAATTTACTACATTTTCTTTACTAAAGCTACTGCTTTCTTTATTATTCCTGCACATTATGGCTTATGTGTGCTGTGGTTTGTGAAAGTGTCACACCCAGTCTTTGATGTGCTGCACTTACAGGTGTATCCGAAAGTTTGAGCCCCCTGGTTACATGTTTTGTTGCTTTTCTAGGTGAAAATAAGTGAAAGCGTCCTCTATACAGAACACACTGCTGCTAAAGTGGACATGTGACCCGTCGAGTTCACACATAAAAGTATGTGTACTCTTACACCTTTCTGACTATTTACCTTGAGGTCAGGTGTATTAAAAGCGCTTGGTGATGTGTGAGGTTTAAGTGACCCCATCATAGCGCCTCTCTTATTAAATATGCCCCTAAATACCCCAATACCTTTGTAGACACCTTGTCATCCAGCAATTTTTCTGTAATCAAAGGCATTAATAGGGAGTCTCCCACCATCATGTAATACAGAGAAACCTTCAGGGGAAAATGTTTGTTGGTCATGGTTGTTGCCTTCTACACTGTAGACTGGGGTTCAATCCCTGGCCAGGGCAAACACCCTACACTATACCAATAAGGGTCCTTGGGCAAGACTCCTAACACCACCTAATACAGCATGATGGTCAAATCACCACAGAAACAGCAGATACAGGCTAGTTTGAAACATGTTGGAGTTTTCCTTTAAGCTTTATTCTTTTTTTCTCTTCATGGTTATCTTATCATGGCCTTCCGTGAGATTACATATTCACCAAGACGAAGCTGTACAGTAACTCAACATTTCAGTGGAAGGAAGCCATTAAAGTAACAAATGAAGACCTATCTTTAGAAACCGGCAAAAAACAGCGTGGCTGCTCATGTGGCTGGGTTTTTCTCCTCTCATCAGCCACAGCAAGACACATTGATCCAAACACCAAATCATTTTCGCAGTTAATTACCATTGTTGATCACACTGTGTACATTGGAATTGTCATTAATTGTCATTTCCTACGGTGAGCAATTATTCATAAACACAGGCCTTGTGTTCTTTTAGTCCAGCCCCTTTTTTCCCCCTCTTTCATGCAATTCTTGTCTGTCCTTATGGAACATTTCTCCCAGATGTACGAAGCATACGGAGTCTGAATTCTCTCCATCCCAGGCCATTCTCAGCGAGCATGGTTCAGAACTGTAATATTAAGAAATCCAGAATTAGCAGGCAGACAGATAATCTAATTAAAGGAGTAATAGCTTTTGAAGTGTGAATTGGAGAGATGATGATCAAACCCATTCATATTTAATGACTCAGAGGGTTTTTTTGAAACCACTCGCTATCTGGGAACAACAACTGGAGGACGGAGTCTAAAGAAACGTTCAATGCCGAGACTCCGGTCTTGATAAGAAGATGGTCGGGAGGCGTAAATTGGATTTGGGATACGTGGCTCGAATATATTTTGGCATTAGCATTTTGAGAAGTGCAGACTGGTTGAACCAAAGTCACTCTCATGGAATATTCTCATTCGTAACTGGGCCTCGTCCTCTGAACCTCCGCACCTCCGCTTTGATACTTTTCCTTAAGTATGTAATAGATTCCGCTCTGCCGTCACATCACGGGAGCTTTTTATATTCACTGTTTCACTGTTGAACTCATTTGAGAGCCTTACTTTTGAATAATTCGAAACTCCGGGGGCCTGGCTGAGCCAATTGCCCATAGCAATTTGTCTATGATGAGCTTCTATCTAATGACAGAATAGATGATCCATGATCTAGAGCAGCCAATCTATTTACACAGTGGCTGACTGTGTCATCAGCATGGAGACGGTTTCATCACTTACCTTCCCCACTGGGCCGCTACTGTTGAAACCTGCAATAAAGGTAGATGTTTGGAGGTCGAAGCTCATTTTTGAGTTATTTGCTCATTGGATAAGTGAATTGGTACTGATAATGGAGCGTGATGAATCAGAATGATCAGAGAAGCAGCAGTGATCCAGCATGAAGAAGGCTGAAGTGTACCTATGCATTTACTCAATAACCACTGGCCCCCGGTTGCTCTGGAAGAAGGTCAAATTCAAGGTAAACTGTTTTATCCCTCACTAGGCAAATTGAAGGGCTTCTGGTAAACAGACAAGACAAATAAATAAAATGAAAAATATGCTAAAGGACCTCGTCTTAGACTATTCTACCAGTGCTCTGTCCTAAAATGCAGTATTTTGTAGTGATGGTTGAACAAGCTTTGCAGACCATTGGCAGAAAGCTCATTCAATCTAATGAAATGTGGCACACAACTATATATTTAATATGAATGTGTGCGAATGGTTACGCTCTTAAGATGCCGTTGGGAGCTGAAGTTGAACTCGATGACTAATGCAAGCTGGTGGCAAATTCATTTCCAACCTGCATAGTTTTGATGGAAACACTTTCTATGAATGTCACGTTTGTAAGCATCTATAAACACATTCCTAACATGTTATAATGCATTCATAAGCCATCATAAACCTGGCTATCAATATTTATAAAAATGCATTACATGTTATAGCCATGCTTATTGTGCATTATGAATTGTTAACATGATGCATTATAACTACTGTTCATAACAAATTATAAGAGCTCATAAGCTGTATTAGTCCGCTCTCAGTAAAGTGGAGCGTACTGGACTAAAGCCTCCTCCAGGGTTCAGACTGAGGCTTCAAGTTGAAGAATTTACTGAAGGATTTACTGAAACACTAAAACACAATAAAGCTCATTATAGGCTTCAAATGTCAGAGTTTAAACTAGAGCAACATCAGAGTTTCACCCAATGTGGGAAAGTCAATGTTCACCACTGTTAATGTGGAATTCCTAATGTTTAATAAACATGGCTATAAAGTGTAATTCAGTGTAGTCCATTTTTATAAATATTTATAATCATGTTTATAATGCCTTATGAACGCATTATAACATGTTATAAATGTGTTTATAGATGCGAACAAACGTGACATTCATAGAAAGTGTTGCCATTTGGATTCGTTACAAGTTGGCAGTGTTGCAGCCGTTCAGGATGGACATCGACTCACATATTTGAAGCAATTTATACCTCTCCACAAAGACCACCATGCAGAGATAAAGCACATGGCACAACTACAGCTTTCTTCATTTCAAACAACCGTGTACAACTGCCGCAATAAAAATCACAATGCATGCATTTTCACAAATGAAACACACATTTCTAGTGAATTATATTCCAATGTCTTTACATATTTCAACTGAGGGACCTCCAAAACAGGCTGAGTGCGTTTAATGGCTACTGGGTTCAACTGGCAGCTCAACATGATGTAGTGACTCTAAATGAAGATCACTAATTCCTCATTAGGCTGAATAGTATTGCTCTTATTTGGGGACTATTTTGACTCACAGTGCCTTGCATGTACCCCTTCTCCATGAATCGATTCAAATAAATGCATTAAAATACATTTTAGCCAGAAACATCATCATCAAACTATCGTAAAACAGTGTCTCAGACATCAGGCAGTGAATTCATAGCAATCACTTTCTGTCAGGCGTTTAAACTCTTCAGATGACCGGTTCCTACACAAAGAAATGAACTGAGCATTTCTCACCAAACCGCTCTGTTTACGTCTTAACCATTTAATTACATAGAAGTTTTTAAAAATCTGCGTAATTCACCTTTAATGCCGGCAATGTTGTCCAACCTCACAATGACAGAGTGTGTTTATGGGTGGAGCACGGAGAGGTCATCTCAAACAAAGCCATTCAAATTATTTAAAAAGAAACTTTGCTGTTCCAATTGATGAGGTTGATGTAGATGAACTCAAGTGGTCCGCACAGAGCTCTGACCTCAGCCCCGCTCAATACCTTTAGGGTGAATTGGAACATCGATTGAGGGCCAGGCCTACTCGTCCAAAATCAGTGCCTGAGCTTGCCAACTCTCTTTTGACTGACTGGGCACAAATTACAACAGACACACTCCAAAGTCTTGTGGAAAGCCTTCCCAGAATAGCGGAGGCTGTTAAAGCTGTATATTAATGCACATGGATCCGGAATTAGACATGCAATCATATAGGTGTGACTGTCGGGCGTCCGCATACTTTTGACCATATAGGGTATCTCTGTGGACCAGTAAAGGTGTGCCTCATGCCTGGCAAGCATATCTGTGGTTTCCCTGAGAGAAAAATTCAGTAATAAACAAAAATGTTCCAAAGCTGGAATGTTTTGCAATTATGGAAATTTTTTCCTTCAATGTCAGTGGAAACTTTCAATTATGAGGACAAAGTATGAAAATTAAAACATCTATGCTACAAACAAGCTGTCACTTCCAAACAAGAAAATAAGTCTACTACTACTAGACTCACCGGCCACTTTATTAGGTACACCTGTTCAGTTGCTTGTTAACACAAATAGCTAATCAGCCAATCACACGGCTGCAACTCAGTGCATTCAGGCATGTAGAGGTGGTCAAGACGACTTGCTGAAGTGCAGACCGTGGCGTGGCGTGGTTGTTGGTGCCAGACGGGCTGGTCTGAGTATTTCAGAAACTGCTGATCTGCTGGGATTTTCACACACAACCATCTCTAGGGTTTACAGAGAGCGGTCCAAAAAGAGGAAATATCCAGTGAGCGGTCAGTTGTGTGGACGAAAATGAGAGGTCAGAGGAGAATGGGCAGACTGGTTCCAGATGACAGAAAGGCAACAGGAACTCAAATAACCAACCAGAATCTCTGAGGAACGTTTCCAACACCTTGTTGAAAGTCTGACACGAAGAATTAAGACAGTTCTGAAGGTGAAAGGGGGTCCAGCCTTTTACTAGCAAGATGTACCTAATAAAGTGGCCGGTGAGTGTATAATACAACACTGTTATTCAACCAGGACATGACAAAGCCTGCTTGTTTGTATGGAGTAAATTGATGAGGTCACTAGTCTTATGATGTCCATTTAGCGCACAGCAGTGTTAGCTTTCCTGTAGAAATATTCATATTTCAACTGATCATGTAATACAGAGGAACCAGTGACCTTCAGGGGAAAATGTGTGTTGGTGTAGTGTAGTGGGTACCACCTCTGCCTTCTACGCTGTAGACTGGGGTTCAATGCCCCGCCTGGGTAAACACCCTATATTATACCAATAAGAGTCCTTGGGCAAGACTCCCAACACCACCTTCGCCTACCTGTGTAAAATGATCAAAGTCACTCTGGATAAGAGCGTCAGCCAAATGCCATAAATGTAAAATGTTCACAGGGCAAAACATTCAGGCTTCCGAACATTTTTGTTTGCCACAGGGTGTGATAGCACCAATGTTTTCATTTTTCCTTTAGACAAAACTGACTTAGACCTGGAATTCCTTATTCAGGCATGCCATTGACTACATGACGAGGTCCATATCTCTGTGAAAACGTGTTTGATTTCCTCCCTAAAAAGTGACTTAGGCTTAATCCCATTTCACCCCTCGCTCCCACCACCCTCAGGTTGGGGCTACATGACCCTCCAAACGGAAGCTTTTCAAAAACTCCAAACAGATGTGACACTTTTCTGCATAAAAATTACAATAACCATTGTATTATTTTAGGTTAATGTCTTTTCAGTGTATTTTGGTCCTTTACCTTATAACAAATAAAAAAATTCGCAAATAACATGCCAATGTCTTGGTAGCCGGCTAGCTAACTTTCCCATTCCACCTTAAATAGAAAATTTGAACAAGAATCTGGAGAATCTCTGACTTCAGCTTCACATCACTGAAGAATTGGGGGGGTGATAATAAATAACTGCCCCCCTCTTTGAAGGCGTATGACCCCTAAATGTAACTAAAGCCCAGCAGTGAGGAGCTGAACTTTCCCCTCCTCTGCTGTCCCTGCAGACGGGCAGGGTCGCCTGCAGAGCGGCGCTGGTAGCTGTTAATGAAGTGATGCTCTTTTATTAGAGGGGCTCATTTCAGAGGGAAGATCTCAACCACTGTAGCTCAGTTCCTGTAAGTCAAATGGATGAAAGCAATAAAGAGAAAGATGCACTTTAGGGCTCGAACTTCTGTTCCGCCAAAACTAACTGCCTTCTAAATGTCATCATGATTGCATATCTGTCTGCACCACCGGCCTGTTTACAGCCATTCAATTAAGCAGTTGGGACACTGTGACTTTTATCTCCAGGACTCAGCCATCAGCTCATAGACAGTTCGGATCTCAACAGCAGCAAATAACAAAGAGAGCCGGTACAAATCAAGCTGTTGTCTCATTGATTCAGGTGCCATTTAGATAGATAGATAGATAGATAGATAGATAGATAGAACTTTGAAATTGCAGTGTTTCAGTAGCAAGACATAAAATTGCACATAAACTTACATAAACTATGCAGACATCTATCTAGACTTGAGTTAAAGTACAAGAGAAATGAAATAAAGTATAAAAGTATATCTATTTACATATTCCCATGGCATATGAGTCAGATTCGCAGTATTTACAGACAGCAGGCACTGAGTGGTATGAGGTCAAATAAAACACATAATATAGACGTGACTAACTCTGAGTCGCATCAATATTACAGTGTAAAGTGCTCAGTGAAAAGTGTCATTACAGTAATAGTTGTGATATATTGCACAGTGTGTATTGATCAGAGAGGGGATGCAGTGATGAGCTTCAGCTCAGTTCAGACAGCAGAGGATCGGTACCATCTCTGCAGTAGAGCCTTTATAGAAGTAGATAAGAAAGATCTCACACGCCTCTTTAACACAGCGCAGCTGGAACAGATGCCACTGAATGAGCTTCTTCGTTCATCCAGTGTAGCATGCAGAGGGTTTGAGGTTTTGGCATGCGCTCGCCGATGATGACGGCCGCGAGAGCTGAAAGGAAGGTGGAGCCCGAACACCCAGTGGTGATGAACCTCTGCGAGGAAGGCAGGGAGACAGCTGCGAGTGTGGAGGGGCCCGAGCTCCCCTGACAGACGCGAGTCACGGGAGTGACGGTGGGAGGAGGAGGAGGAGGAGGAGGATGCTGATGCCAGCAAGGAGCGAGTCCCAAGCTGCCAGCTGGGGGCCTTAACGGGGAGGCGGAGCGGCAAGCTCTCGTTCCCTTTTGGCTCGGGTGTCCTTAATGAGAGCCAGCTGATGCTGATCTGGCTGGCAGCGCAAGCGCCTTTTAAAAAGAGCTTAGAGTGAAAAGAGAGAGGAACAAGCAGCAGCAACAAGAGACTGAAGAGCTGAAAAGCTTGAGTCAGAGATTGAAAAGCCACTAAAGTCCTCCTTGAGCCCAGGGTACCACATGTGGTGCCACAGGGGTGTTGACCAAGATGGCTTACAGCTTGTTGAGCGTCCTCTGTTCTGCCACAACCTCCAAAGAGTCCAGCTTGACTCCTGCAACAGAGCCAGGCTTCCTAATAAGTTTGTTGATTTTGTTCAGAGCACTTTTGTTAATGCTGCTGCCCCAGAACACAACAGCACAGAACAGAGCATTCACTATAACAGACTGGAGTCCATAGGAGCTTAGTGCACACACCCAAAGACCTCAGCCTCCTCGGGAAGTAGAGACGGCTTTGGCCTCAGCCAAGAGTGTTACAGCTCCAGTCCAGCTTGTTGTCCAAGAGCACACCCAGATATTTGTATGTCCTGACCACCTCCACATCAACACCATCAATCGTGACTGCTGACAATGCAGGTTTGGACGTTCTAAAGCCCTGCACCATCTCCTTAGTCTTACTGATGTTTAGCTGTAGCTGGTTCAGTTTACACCAGTCAACAAAGTCCTTCACCAGCTTCCTGTATTCCTCCTCCTGTCCATTCCTTGTGCACCCCACAATGGCCGTGTCATCCGAGAATTTCTGCAGACACGACTCTGTGTTGTACCTGAAGTCAGAGGTGTACAGGTTGAACAGGAATGGAGCTAACACCGTCCCCTGGGGTCTCCAACACTGCACACAGCCTTGTCTGAGACACAGCCCTGCAGTCGCACATACTGAGGTCGTCCAGCCAGATAGTCCACTGTCCATGAGATGATGGATTCATCCACCTGCATCAGCCGTAGCTTCTCCCCTAACAGCACAGGATATATGGTTTTGAATTCACTGGAGAAATCATGATCCTCTCAGTGCTGGCTGATGTGTCCAGATAAGAGTACGTTCTGTCCAGCAGGTAGATAACTGCATCATCCACTCCAGTGCCATCCTGGTATGCAAACTGCAGAGGGTCAAGAGCTGTTCTGGCCAGAGGTCTCAGATGAGCATCAGCCTTTCAAGTGTCTTCATTAAGGGGGATGTCAGTGCAACCGGTCGATAATCATTCAATGCTGTCGGTTGCCTTTTCTTGGAGACGGGAACCACACAAGAAGCTTTCCCCATAACTGGGACCCTCTTCAGGCTGCAGCTCAGATTGAAGATGTGCTGAAGAATTCTGGGTTCAGTGCCATCGGGTCCTGCTGCTTTGCTCTGCCTGAGTTTTTTCAGTTCAACCTTCACCTGATTAGCAGTGAATGGAGCATCACTGCACGTTCCAGTTGTGGGGGGAGGGTGAGAGGTGTCTATTGCAGGCAGTGGTTGCTGATGGTCACCGGTGTGAATGGCTGTGGTGGAGGAAGATGAGGCTGTGGGTGGCCCATGGTGTAGTTGTGTAGGAGTGTTAATCTGCGTAGGAGACACAATAGAGCAGGAGAGGAGCCGTTGTCAGACCACACAAAGAACTGGTTAACATTTGCCCATTCACGCTTTCCCTCTGCTGGAACCATTTGCCCATTCACGCTTTCCCTCTGCTGGAACCATTTGCCCATTCACGCTTTCCCTCTGCTGGAACCATTTGCCCATTCACGCTTTCCCTCTGCTGGAACCATTTGCCCATTCACGCTTTCCCTCTGCTGGATTTGTTGCCAGCTATCCAAAATACAGATACCCTGTTTAAATTTCAGGTCTGTGAGCAGGACATCTTTTTCACCCCTAAAAGTTTTTGTCTTAAACTTCTACCCCTTGATGTTCTTTCGAGGCTGTGTTTAATTATTGCATGTTCTTTTGTAGGGGGCAGTCGTGGGCTGGAGGTTAGGGAACCAGCCCTGTGACCGGAAGGTTGCCGGTTTGATCCACTCCACTGACAGACCATGACTGAAGTGCCCTTGAGCAAGGCACCCAACCCCCAACTGCTCCCCAGGCGCCGTGGATAGGGCTGCCCACTGCTCCAGGCAAGTGTACTCACCAACTACAGCCAACTAAAGTGTACTCACCAAATACCCTAGTGTGTGTGTTCACTAGTGTGCATGTATGTGGGTGTTTCACTACACGGATGGGTTAAATGCAGAGGTCTAATGTCACAGTGTGCAAAACAGTGGTAAATCTCTGAGTTCTTTGGGGACTATTTTGCCTCACATCGCCCTGCATGTATCCTTCCACCATGAGTGGATTAGTACTAAATACAGGCGGAAGCTTCAGGCCTGTAAGTGGGGCGTCTTTTTCATCCAAAAATTTTGTCTCAAACTCCCCTTGAAAACACCCTTTTTCCGTTCTGTGAGGTCGTGTTTAATTGCGGATGTTAATTATTGCAGGTGCTTCATTATTTTGACATGGCCCTGTTTGAGACTGGACCATGCAGTGTGCTCATTTGAGTTTTAATTAAAACACTGACAGGGATAATGTAACTAATTAAGGAGGTGACAGGGACTTCGTATGAACAAGGCTGTTCTATTATCAGTGAGATTTTGGAGGATGTAGTGCTGAAGAACCAGATAAATATTTGGATGACCAGACCCAGACGTGTACATGCTTGGCATGCTTCATTATCAGACTCAAACACTCACACACATACAGGCCTGAGAAAAAGTTTCCCCTTTAAAATTTGGTAGTTTTCTACATGAACGGCTCCTGCTTAAAACTTTAAACCCCTGAAACTCAAAACCGCGTAACGTGTTTATTATTTTTCAGTGGTGAATCGTGCCAATTAGACACTGGCGGACAGTAACTGAGTAAATGTAATTAGTTTCTGTACTTTAGTATTTTTGGTGTATCTGTGCTGAAGTTTCTCCATTACTGGGCGACTTTTTCCTGTCACTCCACTACATTTCAGAGTCTAATATCCGACTTTTTCCTCCGCTATTTTGAGAAATCTGTCGTTGCACGAAAGTAGGTACCAGGTAATGCCAGTAATAAGATGAGATAAGATAAGATAATCCTTTATTAGTCCCACAGCGGGGAAATTCACAGTATTACAGCAGCAGCAGAGTAACAGGAGTAAGGCACTCAGTAATAGAAATGGGAAACAGTATAAACAGTATAAACAGTATAAACACTATAAATAATAAAAATTAAAGCTAAATCTCGACTATTTACAGGAAAATAAGGATAATAATAAAATAAAATAAGAGTTGTGCAGTTATAAATGCAGCATTTGTTATAAATGCAACATGCAGCATTTAAAAAAACTTGAAGTTTACAGGACGCATGTAAATCAGCCTGTACTACTTTAAAAAAAGGAGCCCCTGAGAAATAAAAGCGATGAGGTGCAAGCCACATCCTGCATGAAAGCGGCTTGTCTGCAGCCTCTAACAGTAATAAAAAAGGATCAGGGTGTTTTGAGCTTTCCTTCTACTTTCTTGGCCTGCGTTGTCGTTTCGAATGTGCTGCACTGTGCTGTTTACTCTCTTGTTGGCCGGCTAATCCTTCCTCCTTCACTAGAGACTGGGCTTTGCTTTGTGTGAGCTTCCCCTGAACTCCATCCTCTTCATTTCCTCCTGCTCTCCTGAAGCCTCACTGACCCCCCGTGTTCCCCTTTACCTCTCTATCTCTCTCTCTCTCCGGCAGCTCCCTTTGATCCACAGCGGACTGGGGAAAATGAAATTGCCTTTGCTTCCCCTGCAGTAACATCACTAGAATATTTGGCACATCGATACTGTCATTTTGACACGGAGCACTCCAAAGAACGCTTACACGCCTCTTTTTCTCTGCGTGAGTGCAGTGCTGTATTAAGGCCCCGGGCTAACTCCACCTTTGGGCCCCTACTATGCCCATATCTCACTAGGCTTCAGGCACTCTAATACATTTCTGATTCATTTGTTCTTTTCCAAATATTTTCAAATTAGAAGACTTTTCCTTCATGTGAAAAGGAATGTTTAGTTGAATCTTTCTACGGAAGATTTTCGTGTTTCTAGCATTTACAGATATATTACACTTGTTAGGGTTACGATTTATTTATATTTTAAAATAAAACAAGAAGTCACTTAAACAATGACCTCTTCTTGAGCCTCAATTTAGCAGCATTGTTTTTTAAAATCAATTTTACAGAATTTTACCACCACAGAAGTGCTCATCCTCACGGTCATGTGTATGTGTAACGGGTCGGTGCCCATATTTTGGGGTAAAAAAACATGTTTTTCTGTCATTTTAGCTGCAATAATCGATACATGACTATGAAATATAGGATTTAAATCACGTAAAAGAAAACAAAAGCCAAATAAATGTTATAAAATATATAATGAAAGTTCCCCAGGGGTCTCTTATTTTGAAATAAGTCACACCGATGACGTCACTCGACCTCCTTTGACCCGTTTTTCTGAGGATCTATGGAGAAAAGCTCATGGTGAGTCCACTGTGTCTCTCAGTTCTCAGAGATCTTCTCATTCAGCTCATGACCTCATATGAAGCTTCTAGCTGACGTCACTGGTGCGACCGACTTTATTCTGAGGTCACTGTGAAAAAATAGGATTATTATACAAACGGATTAAATTACAACTCTGTGAAAAATTATGGAGGGTTTTGGAATAGCCAGGCTATCAGTAGGACCAGTTTTACTTTGGGGAAAATTGTTTCCTACTATTCCTACTATTCCATTGACAGTCATGCTTGCAGGCCCCCTGGTGGCTGGAGTCCTGGGCTAATACAGGCTTACGATGGTGGAATCTCTGTGTACGGCTGGTTCGTGTGTTTGTGATGTTCTGTTTCAGTCCATGGCTGATTAAAAGGCTTTATTTTTCATTTGAATCCAAATCACCAGTGTCAGACCACAGCTCTCAATTGCTTACTAATTAAGAAGAAAAGAGCCCACCGTCCAGGTTGTGTATGCTTTAATTCACCATGGATGATTTCCATAACAAATCGGAATGAAGCAAAAGGCCAGCAAACGCCCTGCTTGTTGAAATGAAACCAGACGAGCAGAGCGCATTGTCTCCTCTCTAAATCCTCATGCTATTGGATATAAATCCCTCTGACTTAACAGAACACACAGGACTAGCACCTGCTTCCCTTTAGCTATGCTTCTCTTACACTCGCTCTTATTAGTGACAAGTTCTATTGAAAAACTTCTCCATTAACTGAGTGGCTTTCTGTTTCATGTTGTCTTTGACAGTAATAATAAACTCAAGGCTTGGTGCCAGAGCGAAATCACGGAGACATGATGCTAAACCTGCTTGCTAGACATGTCTGCAGCCTTTCCACAACAATAGCAGACGTTACAGTGGTAACTGCAGTACAATAGTCTGTTTGCATTGATCTCATGAACACTGCAGGCAAAAGGCAGCATAGACCAGCATGGTGACCAGCTAAACCAGCTTACGATTCTGGTGAACCAGAATGACCATGCTGGGTGAAGAGGCTAAACCAACACCAGACCAGCACTACACCAGCTGGAACTCATGATGCTCTCTGTGTTTTTGTCAGCAGGGTAAGCAGATGCTTTACCACTGCATTGGCTAGATTGCAGTGAACGGGGTTCTCCTGCATCTCGCAACATCCACTGTCTGATCTCGCGGATGCGCAGACCGAGAAATCGGAAAGAAATCAGAGTAAGGGAAATCTGCTCACTGAGCTGAAATCCAGCCTCTTCATCCTATTTCTTAGTCGGATTTCTAGAACGGAGTGTGGTGCTTACACGACCATTTGAATCATCGGATCGCTGCAGAAATCCGATGATGATCGGATTATCGAGTGCATGTAGACGCACTCATTGAGCAGTGCGGCGACATGACAAAGAAGCAGAACCTGATTGGTCTTCTTGTGTGTGTTCTGAGTGCTGATTGGTTCACAGATAGAAACTTATAGAACTTATAGAAGTTAGAGCTTAACTTCTATAACTTCTTTGAGGCTCTAGCCTTCTAGCTTCAGGCAGGAGCTGCCCAGAACTTCAGCCCAAGTTCTCGGAGTTCTCTTCCTTCCTGTAATCCCCACCGCAATCCCATCTCCCCCACTGTTCCTCAGTCCCTCACTCCTACCACAATTAAAAGGTCGGGTCTTCACGTTTTACAGAGAAATCATCCCTATGTCTTCCTTCATATGACCACCAAATATGAAGGCAAGGTCCAAACTCAAAACATTCTTATGTTAGAGAACCTTTTTGTTTTCTAGGTGAAGAGTCTGAAAATGGAAAGAACTTAAAACACCCCATGTAATGGTAAGAAGCTGTCAGAGTATATATATATATATATAAAACTCAGTTTTGCCAAAAATGTGAGATAGAACCTTTATAATACGGGGATAATGTGTCTGTCTTGAAGGGACAGTAAGATAAAAGCTTGAATTCTAATTCTATTATTATTGTTTTTGGTACATAAGCCAACACAGATGTCATGGAGCTCAGGGAGAAAAGTTAAATACAGTAACAATGTTGCATACGAGTCCTTTAAAGCTCAACCGAAGGTCCAAAAGTTCAAATTGAGAGTGCTTCTGCAGCCCCACAGAGCTGAGAACATTTCTTGAGGTCCACACTTGCCAAAGAAAAATCAGAAATGTATGTCCATGATTGACAATTCCTATAAATACATCACCACATCTCCCACTGCTGTCCGGACTTCTCCGTGGTTATAGTGAGACAGTGGAGACCCCCTGCTTTGAAATGGTAATAAGCATGATAATGTCTCAGTGAGGATTCCAGCTCAAAGTGACCTTCTTCTGCGCCCTCAATTATGCTGTTTACTAGCACGGCGTTAATGCGAGCTGCACTCCAATGGCTTCCATCAGTGGTAAAGTGTACCCTTTAAAATAATGAATTGTGCTTATGTTCTGTGAATCATACATCAGAGCCATTCAGACAACTCAAATGTACTTAAACTCGAACCATTTATGAAAATAAATGTCCTTTTTTGACATTTTTAAACTCATGAATAGGTCATATGGTGCTTTGTGTGCCACGGGAGTTCACTGGGGTTCACGTTAGGTAAATACGCTTCAAACTGAAAGCTGTAGTAACAGGCAAACTCGGTAACTACGTTCAAGCATACAAATAATGAGATTTTGTATTTTTGTAGCCTTCCACTGATACCAGCCCCCAATCATTATGCTGAGCTCTTTTCAAAGGCCTCCATTGCCCTGATTGCTCATCTATTGTTCGGCATGGATTGAATTTTTAACCCAAATTTTCCTGCCACAACACACCTCCGTAAACACTCGAATGGCTTCTGCGCTGGATTCATTAGAGATTCAAACAAATCAAAGCTCAAAGCAATTACAAGGTCGAATGTGCAGGCTGACTCAAGATTTGGACCTCGTGCGAGGTCAAAACATGTAGGTACAGTGTGTGTCGTGGGTGTGATACATGTGCGGAGTCACTTTATTAAAGGAGAATTTCTCAGATTTGTCAAAATTTCTGTGGAGTTAAGTGGTTTAGATGTCATCAGTGTATTCAGAGTGGTTTGATGTGAAATGGTTCATTGTAGAGAAACTCTCCGACTTGTATTTCTCTACAGTGGTGGTGATGACCAGTGAACCTTTATGACTTTTATATCGTCACCGTCAAACAAACAAACACATTATTGTAGTATTATACAGTGGCAACGGCCACGCGAGCTGATTGGTTGAGAGGTGTTCTAACCGCTGTTATTTCACCAGAACATCACAGGGTTTTTCACACTGTATCACTCCGCTGAGATGCTGTTGCTAAGCAACGACTCTGACAGCTGTAGGAGACGCTCGAGCCATCGGAACGTTTTTACTTCTTACTTTGCCACAAACAGAGAACGGACACTGTTAAGATCACATCTGACCGACAGACGATTTGGTCCGAATCTGAAGACGAGACGACGCTAAATTCCCAAACTGTCGTCTCCACTGAGCAGCTTTTCAGTCGGCAGCTGTGACAGAAGAACAGCTGAACAACCTGGAATCAGCCAGAAATGAACCCGACACCATTCGCCAGACGTGTCTGATCTTCAGAGTCGGACCAAATCAGACTGAGCCGTAAAACTGAGCCAATATCAGGTTCAGCTCAGTTTGGTCAGTTTGTCCAGATCAGTATTAATGTTGTTTTGTTCCAGCCGGTCTGTAAAGCTTCTTACAGCCCGTTTAGTTTGGCGAATGGTGTTGGGTTCATTTCTGGCTGATTCCAGGTTGTTCAGCTGTTCTTCTGTCACAGCTGCCGACTGAAAAGCTGCTCAGTGGAGACGACAGTTTGGGAATTTAGTGTAAGGAGCTGGAGAACGAACTGCCGGCTGAGCAGCGAGTGGGCGGAGCTTGTTACTCTGACGTAGCAACGAGCTGCTCGTTAAGGAGCTATAATTAGGAGGAAGGAACTGAACATTAAAACATATTAAACGCCGCGTTCACGGCCAGTTTATTCATTTCTTACTGTATTTATTTAACTGCTGTATTAAAGCAGTAGAGCACTCGAGGAGGGAGTTATCACCAATAACATCACGGCTGTGATTTGGTGGCCGTAGATCATGATGTTATTTTGCGATAGCACTGTCCCGCTGTGTTCTACTGCTTAAATAAACTTTTAATGATGATAGGGCAAATAGAAATGCTACAAATTAACTTCAAATAAAATCTCATCAAATTGATTTACATGGAGTTAAGAATGTTTTTCTGTAAAGGTCGCATTATGGAGATACTTCTTTTTGTTTTTTGGATGGGAAAATATGTAACATTGACAACAGATTCAGTGTTTTCAGTCATTTCTCTTTGTCATTTTAAAATCTGTGTAAACACAAAATTCACAAAAAAGACAAAATTCACCTTGTTTGCCTTCTGTCACACTTTGCTCGCAGGTGAGGGTAGATATGCTCTGATAAGGGTGCGAGTTGTAAGAAAAAGCAACGGCAAACCTCAACAGCACCTTCAGTGCATGGGTGTTTATTTATTGAAAGGTGTCAAAAAATAACAATGTCAATAAAAAGAAAAATAAACAAACAAACCTATTTACAGAATATATTGACAAAGGTTGAGGATGCAACAGTTTCCCTCAAAATACATCGGCTCACCGATCAACCAATCATCTCATCTCTATCTACAGAAACGTATGGAACTTCTTAAATAGTCGTCCACCGGTCTACACAACCCAGCACATACCAGTCCTTCTCCTCGGCAGGGGGAGACAATAGTGACCATCAATTATAACTTAGAAAGTAAATACAAGAAAGGCTTGTTCACAAATGGATTCTTGAATTATAAGCTAAAAACACACAATGAACAAGATCACATGAAATTTAAAAAAAAACAAAAAACATTTCAAACTATATGAATCCCATGAACCCCCCCCACCCCCCCAGCCTCCCTGCCCCAAATGGTTCCACTGAGTATTTCTCAATTTGCCCAGGCAGTATTTAAGGACAGCTCAAACTAAATTTGGACCTTTTACTGTAACTGAGTAACTGAGTAAATGTAATTAGTTTCTGTACTTTAGTATTTTTGGTGTATCTGTACTGAAGTTTCTCCGTTCTGGGCGTCTTTCTCCTTTCACTCCACTACATTTCAGAGTCTAATATCCGACTTTTTCCTCCTACATTTTGAGAAATCTGTCGTTCCTTTTGGTTTCTGTGTGTATAAAAACGTAACATGTCAAAACGAAAGAAGCGCAAAGCCAGAGCACCAATCAGGGCCCAGCGGTCACTTTGTTTAGAGCTGGTTTTGACCTGTTGGTCATACCGACCCAGTGCAGCACGCGGTTCAACGTCAGCGCAGCAGCGTAAAACTTTGGGAGAGTCTGTTCAACATAAATGATGAACTAACCTAACTTTGTGTAAATAGAGCTCAATATAGAAATATGTCCACATATGCAGTCGAGACTGACGCGGCTTTTTTCTGAATTTCTACAAACACCATTTCATTTTATAGTAAATGAGTTTGGGCTGGTTTATGTTTATGAACAGACGCCTACAGATCAACATAGTAAAGGAGCTCATCTGTGATCCTGAGTTTAAAGCCAGTTTTTATTCAACTTGTAACTAGGTGGCATTAAGTTAATTACTCTTTCAGTACTTTTACTTTATACTTAAGTACATTTGAAGGCAAATACTTTAGTACTTTTACTCAAGTGGAGGTCTAAAGGGAGGAACTTCTACTTTCGCCCCACACTTGAAAAGTAAGCAGAATTAGCTGATAAGATGGTGAGGGGAAAGTGTATGAACTATTGTAAGAATAGAGCGGCTATAGAACGGGACTGAAATAAGGGGAAACATGAAAGGAAATGAACTTAACTAGGGAAACTAATTAGCTCGTTCTGTCACACCTTTTTTTATTAAAGGTGTCTGAGCTGTAATGCTGTGTAAGGACTAATCCTGCAGTACGGAGGCTGTGAGCTTGCCAGATGCTTTAAAGCAGTGCTGCGTTTTAGGAAACAAGATTGTGATTAAAGTAATGTAAGCTTGAATTTTGCGATTTTACACAAACACCTCAGTAACCGAAAAAAATGACTTTCTTACCCTGAAAACACTCTTTGGCTCCGATCTCTTTCTTACACTGTTGAATCGCTCTGAATTTTGGTGGGAGGCCACGGCTAAGAGATGTGATAATGTGACCAGAAGCTCACACTGCTTGAACTTCAGGAACAAGGTAAAAAATGAGTATTAAATTGTGCCCCACACTGGGTCGTTCTCTGCACTCCATTACCTCTGTCATGAAAATAAATACGTTTTAGAGCAGAATCTCAAAACTTTCGCAAAATATTTCATCAGGCAATGAATTCATAACCATTTCATATAGTGCCTTTCTGTAAGGGGGCTTTTAGAGGAATGTTTTGAGTTTGGACCTTGCCTTCATATTTGGTGGTCATATGAAGGAAGACAGAGGGATGATAAAGTAAAACTTGAAGTAAAACTTGAAGACCCGACCTTTTAATTGTGGTAGGAGTGAGGGACTGAGGAACAGTGGGGGAGATGGGATTGTGGTGGGGATTACAGGAAGGAAGAGAACTCCGAGAACTTGGGCTGAAGTTCTGGGCAGCTCCTGCCTGAAGCTAGAAGGCTAGAGCCTCAAAGAATTCTAGACCGAGTGAGGTGCATAAGAAGTAGGGAGCGACCTTGAGGGGACCTTCACATGATGATAAAGGCAGTGGTCCAGAGCTGATTCTGAAGCAGTGACATGACAACTGTAGCACCTTGGTTAGAGAACTTGGTATGAGTGTATGTCAGAGGGATATGTAGCAGGGCCAAAACATGGGGAAACACAGGAGATCCAACCAAAAGTAAATGGCTCAGAAATGCACAGTGTTGATGGCAGCTGTGGGAGCCAAAACATTTATCTATAATTATATACTATCCTGCTGGTGAAATTGTTCAAAACATTGTTGAAACCAGGTGCGTTTCACACCCTGTATTCAGTTTGTTTGGACATCTAGCTTAAGGCTTCTGCTGTGCATAAGGTGGTTTTGAACATTTCACAACAGTCCTATTAAAACTTCGAACCTTTTGAACTGTGCTGTTGGCATCAATTTCAGAAGGAGCCTGTATTTACAAAAACAGTTGATACATCTTGTTTATACTGTGTTTCATGGACATCAAAGTGAAGGGGGGGGGTACCGACCCACTGAATTTTGTTTTTTTTTCGGGGGCGGAATTCGATTTTTGGCAGAACCTACATGATGAACTGCAGATGAACTATTCAACTCTCTAGACTACAAAATATTCCTCACACATCGTAACCTCCCTTAGTGAGAATAAGAGCAAAGGACGTGTTAAAATCCTGTATTTTTCATCAGGAGTGTTGCCCTTTGATCAGCATTTATCCAAAGCCTCTGCAAAGCAGATTACACTTCCACCAGTGTTTCTGCATGGCAAGAACTCCTTGTTGACCAAGGTAGATGATTTAGACACTATTAAAACTACCATTGAAACTACCATTGCCATCACTATTATTGATACTAGTACTACTACTACTATCACTACTATCACTACTACCATTACTACTACCAAAACTACTACTACCAAAACTCCTACTACAATCACTACCACTACTACAACCACTACTACCATTTCTACCATCTCTATTACCACTACTACTACTATCACCACTATTACTGATACTACTACCACTACTACTACCCTTACTACCACCACAACTATCACTATTACCACTATTACCACCACTACTACTACTACCACCACTATTATTGATACTACTATTACTACCATCACTACTATCACTACTACCATTACTACTACAGTCACCACCACAACTACTACCACTACCATGACTATCACTACTATCGATACTACCACCATTACTGCTGCTACCACCACTACTACTACAATCAATCCCACCACTACTACAATCACTACCACCACCACTACCAACACCACTACTAACACCACTACTGCTGCTACCACCACTACTACTACAATCAATCCCACCACTACTACAATCACTACCACCACCACTACTAACACCACTACTACTCCTACTGCTATTACTATGACCACTACTACTATTACTTCTACTACTATAGTAATAATACTAATAGTAATGATAATATTAGCATGGTAATGCTGCGTTTATAGTCCAGGACAGTGGTTCTCAAGCTGTTCCACAGTTTGCTCTATCCCAACTCCCAGCACAGAAATAGAGCAAAAATGTAGACTGGGGTCCCTGAGGACCACTTTGAGAACCGCTGGTCTAGAAAGTGTTAAATGAACCTGAGCTTCAACCCAGAGCTAGAGTTTATCATCCAGTCACAGAGCAGAGGTGTGACTATAATTATCTAGCTCTAATGTGTCCATTACCGCAATTAGCATTCATTATAATTCAGTAAGCATATTAGAAACTTTAACAGTTGACCATTAGGGTACTAGAGCGCATCGCTGCAGTGTAAAAGATTGTTTTCCACTTGGGGCTTCAGCTATGATGCTCTTTCTTTCTCCAGGTTCGTTTTGTTCCAAGTGAAACAGCTGAGGGTCCTGATGCACCAAGCTGATAATGGGCCATCAGCTTCTGTCAGATAAGGCACTGCAGAAAATCATGATAACTCTACCTTTCTAATCTAGACCACAGTTTTGAGATATGATGGTAGCCTAAAATGTATTCTCTAAAATCCGTTCATGGTGGAGAGATACGTGCCGGGCACTGTAAGGAAAAATAGTGGTTTCAACTAGTGGATTCAACACCATTGACATTCCATACAAAATTTCCAGACACATGATTAAGTTTGCAGGTCATTTTGCAGAGAGGACCGGAGTCGAACAGATTTTCAGACCGGGAGTTGCACGATCCAGACCAGTCCATCCCAAATTCCTCACACACACGGCATCACCTGCTTGCAAAAACACTTTTTCTAAAATCTAAAATTTTTAATCTTTTTCATTTCTTACTCATTATTTACATTATACACTGATAGCCAAAGTGGGAATGCTAGTGATGAAAATTTTAGAGAGCATTTTTAAATGTAACATAATCAGGTAATGATGGACGTGACAAAGCAGAGCCTTCCCTGGATGGGGGACCCTCCAAAAGCATCCTAAATCAATTGGTTTTGGTTTCTAATTTCTCTCCATTATTAGAGAAAGAATCAATACATGATTGCATCTTCCATGATACGGTTTATCTACTGTTGATTCCTTGAAACCCCCGACCCTCCCGCCTCTAAAGCAAAAGTGGTTTGATCCTCCAATACGCATGTCTGTCATTAGTGACTGTCTGCCAATTCGGACCTGGTTAAAGGAAAACCAAACTCAGGACTTCAGACCCAGACGGAGACATATCCATAGCTTCATTTGCAGTCATACTTGAGGTGGATGTTGGCATCTTATTCATATTTCCATTCCACCTCAAATGGCGCAGAAGTTGCACACTAGCATCCACACAGGTGCCTGAATGTAACTGTGGAGCAGGAAAGCTAACTTGAGGAAAGCTTAATCCGATTTCCATCCACTGTGTGCAAATCAGCAAACAGAAGCTGGACCACTTGAGGTGTGGGCTGCTGATTTAACCCCTAATTTACTACAGATACACAGATAACATGCGAACATTCTTGTGCCTAAATGCATGTATTTCTATTTTAGAGGTATAAACACATACAGTATCTCACAAAAGTGAGTGCACCCCTCACATTTCTGCAAATATTTTATTATATCTTTTCGTGGGACGACATTGTAGAAATGAAACTTGGATATAAGTTAAAGTGGTCAGTGTGCAGCTTGTATAGCAGTGCAGATTTACTGTCCTCTGAAAAGAACTCAACACTTTTCCACTTTGTCTCGGTTCATTTTAAATGATCTCAGGCCCAGAGAAGGTGGCAGCGTTTCTGGATCCTGTTTCTATTTGATTTCTTCTTTTGCGTTTCAGAGTTTTAACTTTCATTTGTGGATGCAGTGATGAACTATGTTCACAGACAGGGGTTTTCAGACGTGTTTCTGAGTGATTTCCACTACAGAATCATGTCTGTTTTTAAAGCAGCGCTGCCTGAGGGCCCAAAGATCACGGCCAGAAAATACTAGGTTTTGGCTTTGTCCCTTGCATAGAGAGATTTCTCCAGATTCTCAGATTCACTTTTTTGGAAATGGGGTTGTAGATGAAAGAGCAGGAATCATCGTTTCAGGTGACGCTCAGTAATGAACTGGTTGCCCTTGTGCAGGAAATTATAATTTATGTTGTGTCATGCTAGCCTACTATTTTTGGCATGGGCCTTTCAATGGCCTAAACCCCATTTATTTCTGAGAGTGCTACTCCAGTACCCCTCAAAACTCTGAGAAGCACTTAGAGCAAAGCCGTGATAAGAGACCCTTCACCGATGCGAAATGGAAGAATTTGTTCCTTCTGTGAAATGACTCATGGCTCCTCATTAATATCCTCGCCAGGCTCTGAGACCTGATCCTGGAAGCATATCACACGCATAGATAACATATATTTCTTTATCTAATTGCTCGTGTATAATTTAAGCCATTTTTCTTGCCGGGGGACATGAATCATAACACTGGGTCTTTGACTGATCTATTCAGCGAGGCTTTAGCGTGCTGTGGCCGTCCTCACATATTGCCTTTATTGTAACTTGAATAACACACATTGGTATGCTCGGCCCTGTGTGTGGTGGGATGAAAAGGTTTGTGTTGGGAGATTATTCTGAGAAAACCAACCTCAGATTTACCACTGAGCCCAACACTTAATGACTTTATCAGTATGCCCTGCATGCCCTTGGAGAACGGACCTCTTTTAGGGGTCAATAATTCAATAGTGTTGAAGTTGCATGGATTTTGGCTACTCAAATAGTGGGATGGTCCGCCTCGTCTTTTCTTTGGCAGCTTCTGCTTTTCTTGTTAGTCGTTACGCGTCTTGCATTAGTACTGTTGTTTTGCTATATGGTTAATGGGTAAATATTGAAAATATGTACTTCATAACACAGTTAGGAATGCATTAAATTACATTTACAAATAATGTACACTTGTATTGAGTCTGCACTGCCCAGCTTTTTACTGCTGATTTCAATGTCAAGTGAGGCAAAAATGTTAGTTTTTCTTTCTGCAAAGCTGGATATTAACGTTTAATCAAATTCACATCATAACTGGCTACATTTCTCCACTTGCTTTAAAGACGAGTGAGAAATAATTAACTAATACATGTGATAACTGACTTCTAACGGCCATGATATTTGATTTTATCTATGCAATGAATGTGTAAATTGGCTAAGCTGATTCTGTATAGAAACCCAAGTGGTTCATGTCCACATGCCAAGAACACCACATTGACATTTCAGACACTTTTTACAAGGCAGAAGGTAAAACACAAGCAGTCTATACAAGGTATCAGTTAAGTTTCAAAGACTCTACACTGAAGCCTCGATGACTGTTTGTGTTTAATAAATGCTGTAATGAGATTTTTCCATGTTATGTTGACACTTAGTTGACACTTTATTGCAGTTTTGGAGTTTTTGTGCTATTTGCACAAAACCAATGGCTTGTTTTCATGTTTCCTGCAGGTGTTTAAGAAGCACATGTAGAATATTTTGTCGATCTATGTGGTTGAAACATTTTTAAAGCATCATATTTGCACATCCATCCATTTTCCAAGCCGCTTCTCCGTCAGGGTTGCGGGGTGGGTGGGTGTGCTGGAGCCTATCCCTGCAGTCATCGGGCAGAAGGCAGGATACACCCTGGACAGGTCGCCAGTCCATCGCAGGGCAGACAGACAGACACTCACACCCAGGGGCAATATAGCATGTCCAGCTGGCCTGACTGCATGTCTTTGGACTGTGGGAGGAAACCGGAGAACCCGGAGGAAACCCACACAGACACGGGGAGAACATGCAAACTCCACACAGAGAGGACACCGGACACCCGGCCGGGGAATCAAACCCAGGCCCTCTCAGCGCCACCCACCGTGCCACCCCTATTTTTTTCCTCTCTCTCTCACACACACACACACACACACACACACACACACACACACACACACACACACACACACACACACACACACACACACACACACACACACACACACACACACACACACACACACACACACACCTTCTGGTCACAAGGCTGGTTCCCTAACCTCCAGCCCATGACTGCCCCCATAAAAAGTGCACATAATTAATTTAAAATTAAAACCGGCATTTTTGCATTTGTTAAGTAAATAAGCACAGTAAAAAATTCTCTCTAACTTACTGGCAGCAAAATTGCCAGAGAATGACTGTATTCAAATTTACAGCACTCTTACTGTAAGTACTGTTTTGTACTTCATATGCAGTACAAAAGTGCATTTTTTAAAATACCATATATTAATAGTATAATACAGTCAACAATATCCTCTTTCCTGAATGTTATACACATGATATTTCTCAAAGTATCCAGACTCCGCTTTTAAATTAGTAAAATCAATTATTTTTTTATAGTGCACCCACTGCGTGTCTGCACACTGCTTCAATACTCTCCATAGAAAAGCACTGCCAATAGAATGGGAGACGCTGGAGCAGCCACACATGAGCCTGTCCAATAGCAAGAATCAGCTAGAGGGGTATAAAGCCCCCAGAATTGGGCTGTGGAGCAGAAGAACTGTTCTCTGGAGTGATGGAGCTCCATCCAGTACCTTTGGGTTGATGATGGAGTGATCCAGAACTAGTTGTCCAACATCCGGATCTCTTTAATGCTCTTTTGGCTGAATACAATCAAATTCCTAGAGGATTTTACTTAATTTACTTTGTTAGGTGGTTGGCACGGTGGTGCAGTGGGTGGCGCTGTTGCCTCACAGCAAGAAGGGCCTAGGTTTGATTCCGCGGCCGGGTGATCAGGGTCCTTTCTGTATAGAGTTTGCATGTTCTCCCCATGTCTGTGTGGGTTTCCTCATGCGGTCAGGCCAACTGGACATGGTAAATTGCCCCTATGTATATGTCTGTCTGCCCTGCAATGGACTGGTGACCTGTCCAGGGTGTATCCTGCGAGGGAGAAGTGGCTTAGGTGTGTGTGTGTGTGTGTGTGTGTACGTTACATTAAGTGCAGCTTGACTGCACAAAGCTGAAAATGAATACAGATGCGCTTTGGAACTTCTACTTGGCACCAGGTGAATCGCTGCAGTAAAACCATCCAAGCTAAAGTGAGTGAATATTCTAACCCAAGACTCTCAGAAGTAAGGAAAGCTCCTCTGATCTCCGCTATGGCTGAGAAACAGGGCATTATAAAATTAAATATGAACACAAGGTTTTATTCACTTTCACTACTAAGAGATCAGGTCATTATAGAGCCTTTTAAAAGCTGCTGGGCTACTGTAGATTCAATTCCCCATTGTCTCTGATGCAGGTTTCCCAGAGTTTCCCAGTCCTGTCCATGTGCTTCTGTTTTGGTTTTCAGTCCTGCCCTCTTGTTTCATTTCTCCACCCCTGATTGTCTCCACCTGTGTTTCCACCAGTCCCTCGCTATCCTGGTTTGTATTTACACCCTGCGTTCGCTGGGCTTTGTTTGATTTGTTGGATCGTGTCTGATGTGTTGGCTGTGTTGTATCGTAGTCTCGTGGTGTTTGGTTCTTGTTTGAGGTTTTGTGTTAATTTTTTCATGCCTGTCCCTCCTGCTGTCCGTATCGGCTGTTTGAACCTGGACCGTTTTGACCGTGACCCTGGATTTGCCCTTAATAAAAGTCGCTTATCTCCGCATATGCGTCCACCTCCTCGCTCCTCACCGTTACAGAAAGTTCCATACAGCTTAAGTGTCCCAAGTCGGGTGGATTAGGAAGTAAATTCAGCCCCGGTCTTCTGTCTAGACCAGCCCCCCCCCCGAGTAACTAGTCTTCAGTTTAACCTTCCCAGTGGTTATCATTATTCTATGTTCTGGGGCAGCTGCATTTGAGTGGTCACACACTGAATACAGGGAGTCGTCTACATGTCTAGATATGTGCACCGCAGTATTAACCCGGCACATGCCATGTGTCCCTGGCGGTCTCCAGATGTTTCCCAGTCCTCCAGATGCACAGTCTGTCCTATGTCCTGGAGGTTAGTTGAATTATGAATAGCATGAAAAATGTAATACAGCATGGCTTTCCAAAAGCAT
The DNA here is from genome assembly GCF_015220715.1 of Pygocentrus nattereri. Classification (NCBI taxonomy): domain Eukaryota; kingdom Metazoa; phylum Chordata; class Actinopteri; order Characiformes; family Serrasalmidae; genus Pygocentrus; species Pygocentrus nattereri. The sequence goes on along the minus strand of NC_051231.1, from coordinate 2,921,951 downwards.
CCGTAGCTGAAGCCAAGAGTGACACCACTATAACAATGGGAAGTCTGACGTTGCTCCAGCAGGGAGCGCTATTAGCGCCCTGTCTCCACGAATCTACACCAGAAGGAGCTCACGAACACACATTTCCAATTACGCATTAAAACGACAGGTGAAGGGGTTTCACAAAATGTCGGGTCACTCGGTATGATATTGTTTAATATGTGATGATGAATGGATAAAATTGTTTATGTTCTAAAACATTTTCATTAAAACAGTAAAGTTCTGCTGATCGTTCAACACAGTTCTGATAATAAACACTGGACTTAATGTAGAACTGCTAACTCACCCTTTAACTCTGAAGGTTCGGGTGCAGGCTACTGGTCGCCACAGCAACACAGACAACAATCTTGCTTATCTAACAGTGAACAACAAGGCAAAGAGATTCAAGGCGAACGTTGACAATTCGGAGATGGATGGATTTGCATTTATAGTCACTCCAGCTGGTTTCCTGATGCGTTTAATCTGCAACAAGAAACTGTCAAACAGTTAAAAGTTCACCAGCTTCTTGTTTGAACTTCCCCGTTCCACCTTAAATGGTAAAGCGGTTACATTGTGGGGCCTCAAGCACCGTGTAAAGTGGCGAAAGTGGTTTCCTGCCAGAGATGCGAGAAAAGCATGGTGGCATAAAGTGGCTCCTAACTTTAGCATTGCGGGAACCTGAGATGGAACAAAGCTGAGCAGTCCAGTGTGACCAACGCTGCTCATGTAGCCAAATGTGTATGTACACATAGTTCATATCAATGCAGTGCTGCCCTATTGGGTTCGGCTCTGCGGCCACAAAAACTATGGCTTGTAAAGAAACACAGATCGACTCCTTGCTGGTGTGTGCTTTAAAAGTGTGCACAGGCTGTGGTTACAAGGAGAGAAGATGCACATTTAGTTCAATAAAACATTGAAAATCGTGTTGCTGCTTTTTTTTTTCTCAAGACTTGTGTTGAAAGCGCTCAGTTGAACTGCAGCCCTCTTGTACCCAAAGGAACTGTGGAAGTGTAGATGTGACTAATGAAGCGCACCAAACTGACGCTATCTTTTAATGAATTAGCTCTTTTTGAATAGTGCTCAGTATGCAGAAGTGCAGCTTCTACCACAAGAAAAAAGTCTCACAGAGCAATGCAGTGACCACCTTGTTTCTGCGCCCATCGTCCACTTTATCAGCTCCACTTACTGTATAGCTGCACTCTGTAGTTCTACAGTTACAGACTGTAGTCCATCTGTTTCTCTGATACTCTGTTACCCTGTTCTTCAGTGGTCAGGACCCCCATGGACCCTCACAGAGCAGGTACTGTTTGGGTGGTGGGTCATTCTCAGCACTGCAGTAACACTGACGTGATGGTGGTGTGTTAGTGTGTGTTGTGCTGGTACGAGTGGATCAGACTCAGCAGTGCTGCTGGAGTTTATAAACACTGTGTCCACTCACTGTCCACTCTATTAGACACTCCTACCTCGTCGGTCCACCTTGTAGATGTAAAGTCAGAGACGACAGCTCATCTGCTGCTGCACAGCTTGTGTTGGTCATCCTCTGGTCCTTCATCAGTGGTCACAGGACGCTGCTGGCTGGATATTTTTGGTAGGTGGACTAATCTCCGTCCAGGAGTGACACTGAGGTGTTTAAAAACTCCAACAGCACTGCTGTGTCTGATCCACTCAGACCAACGCAACAAATATTACCTGCTCTGTGAGGGTCCATGGGGGTCCTGACCACTGAAGAACAGGGTAACAGAGTATCAGAGAAACAGATGGACTACAGTCTGTAACTGTAGAACTACAGAGTGCAGCTATACAGTAAGTGGAGCTGATAAAGTGGACAGTGAGCGTAGAAACAAGGAGGTGGTCAGGATGCCTGATCGGTGTATAAACATACTTTAAAGAAAGTGTTGCCCAAAGATTCAGCGCCTCTGGGTCCAAACCGAGGCAACGGCAGACCCCTGTAGTCATTTGCTTCTGGCTCCCAGGAGCTTACAGAGAAATAAATGAGATTTTAAGTGTAATGTCACCTTAACCTCGCGCCACATCCTTTGTGTCTTGTTCTAAGGGCACATGCTGGCTCTGAATGGCTGCTTTGTCCTTGCTTTCTTGCACTAGGTGTGTCGTTGAAAAGCTGCTTTCAAAGTGTCGAACAATGGCTCTTCGCACAATTTGCAAGTAAACCAAGGATTCATTTTCAAATATGATGACATAAATAACCAACAGATGAGAATTTTAAAAGAACTGAGCCCAGATCTACTCATTAATATCCAGACTCGCAGGCTTGCTTTCATCTGACAGTCCGTGGGAGAAAATGGGAAATTATATTCAAATGGAAATGAATTCAGAATGTGTGTTTAAACGAAAGGCTCCTTTAATGCCTTCATTATCAGTGGTGTGACTTGGAGAACGTGTACTCGGTTCTCAGGATTTTGGGATTAGTTTTCTGGGCTAATCTCACTTCGCACTCAGGTCATCTGCTCGGTGTCTAATTCTATAGAAACCCATTTTACACCGGGCTTTTTCTGCTTCTCTGGTCAAACGAGTCAAAATCTTGTCGGAAATTTGACTTTTCGTTACAGTTTGACCACTTATGTCAGGTCAACTTACGTTCTTGACATTTTAACTTGTATGTCAGAATAATCACCTTTTCTTTTAAATAAATAAAAGATTTTCCTCTTAATGTGTTAAATGAGCTGCTTATTATCTCAGTTTTTACTTCCTATGTCAAATTCTGACATATGACATCAAAGTATTAAAGGATCCATATCAAGGACTTTTTTTTTTTTTTTTTAGAATTTTTTTTGGAGGTTGAAGCAGCATGTATAGTGTTGACATGCACTCAATAATCCAAACGATCAGATTTCTGCAGTTTTCTGATTCAAATGGTCATGTAATCACCATAGTCTGATTTCTTAGGTCTAGCAATCTGATAAAGGGTTAGTTGGTGTTCTTAACAAAAAGCTGCGGTATGAAGTTTGAGTTTTACGTTATGTTTACATCACGTCTTCTTTGAGTTAATCGGCTGGTTGTGAAGCAGAAATCTGATTACTGTCTGACTCGCGTGGACCAGGAGTTCCCCCATTATCTGATGACCCAAGTGTCAAACGAGTCATCAGGATTAATGAAAATCAGATTTTCTGCAGTTAAACGCACTCGATGTTAGTCCAGAGTCCACATGTGGAAACTAAGTCACAAAAACAGCCTGTTTTGAATTCACCGTTTTCCTGATGTCACAAAAACTCATTTACATATGTCCTACAGCAGCCTAGCCCCGCCCATAAATGCTTCAGTTTTATGTGCTACAGTCCGGACCAACAGAGGTCATTTACATTAAATGCACAGTAACCAAAGCTGTAAGGGATCAGGAGAGGTTGGACAATTTTCAGCTAATTGTGGCTGTTTTTGATGCAAAAAACCCACAAACATGTTATAATTAGATGCCAAATAAAACAGAAGAGAAATGGAGGGTATGGGCTCTTTAAATTTCAAGAAAGTAAGTACTTATTTTTGAATAATAAGTCGTTATTTTTGAGAAGGAATCAGAGAAAATGAGTGTTTCTTTTAAGACTAAGACATAATTGCTGGTTTTTACTACCTCTCACCTCATTTTTCATCACGTTACTTTAAAATCACTTCAAGTACAGAATAAAATACGGCACTGATTGTGAAAATGAAGCAGTAAAAAGGTGAAGCATCTCAAGTGGAATATCTCTGTGTGTGTGTGTGTGTGTGTGTGTGTGTGTGTGTGTATGGAGGGAGGGGGTTGGGGTTAAAAAAAACAAACAAGAGACAGAAAGAGAAGGGGGGAAAGGAAAAGAGAAGGAAGGAGAGTGAAGACAGAAATAAGAGAATAGAGTGAAAGAGAAAAGAATACAGACCGAGCGAGAGAGGGAAACGGATCGAGAGTGATACAGGTGGCTGGGAGAGAGGGGGGCGAGGAATATTGTTAGGTGAGAGATGATGACAGTATACAGAGAGAGAGTGTGTAAGTACAGAGTGAGGGTGAGTGAGAGAAAAAGGATAGTGAAGAAGGGAGAGAGAGAGAGACAGAGGGCAGTGTAAAGTGTGTGTGAGAGAGAGAGAGAGAGAGAGGGAGAGAGAGAGAGAGAGAGGATAGTGTAAAGAGAGAGACAGTGTGTGTGTGTGAGAGAGAGAGTGAGAGAGAGAGAGAGAGAGAGGATAGTGTTAAGAGAGAGACAGTGTGTGTGTGAGAGAGAGAGAGAGAGAGAGAGGATAGTGTAAAGAGAGAGACAGTGTGTGTGTGTGAGAGAGAGAGAGAGAGAGAGGATAGTGTAAAGAGAGAGACAGTGTGTGTGTGTGAGAGAGAGAGTGAGAGAGAGAGAGGATAGTGTTAAGAGAGAGACAGTGTGTGTGTGAGAGAGAGAGAGAGGGAGAGAGAGTGAGAGAGAGAGAGGATAGTGTAAAGAGAGAGACAGTGTGTGTGT